>NC_134909.1:8253058-8315558 GCF_041734735.1 Babylonia areolata
GCACCGGAACCTTGGGCAAAGGAGACAAACCAGTTTGGTTCGGGCCCATTGTGTTCGGAACCACAATAGAAAAAAAATGGGCTCATCAACCACAAAGGAGAGCCTTCTAAGAAGACACTCACCGCATTGAAGAAGGCCAGAAACGACACCAAATGGATCGCCAGTGCCTACTGGCTAACATCTGTCAGAACATTCAAATTTCCGCTGACTGTGGCAACATCTGCAGCATGTATGATGGTATGAAAAAAGGCCTTCGGCCCATGCGTAAACTAGATCGCGTCATTGAAGTCAGCTTCCGGCAACATGATCACAGATTGGAGCAAGCAGATAGAGAGATGGGCGGAACACTACCAGAGGAGCTCTATTCAAGAGAAAAACATTGTCACAGATGCAGCAGTGGTGAGCACCGCAACCTCCATATCATGAAAGAACTTGACATCCCACCCTCTGTAGAGGAAACTCGGCAAGGCCATCGACTCCCTCGCCTGTGGCAAAGCTCCAGGAAAAGAAGGAATCCCGCTGAAGGTCATCAAGGCTGGAAAAAGGATCGTGCACTCCACCACCTGCACCAGCTGCTACTGCAGTGTTGGGAAGAAGGGACTGTGTGCCCCAGGAGATGCGTGACGCCAACATCATCACTCTGTACAAGAGCAAGGGTGATCGCAGCAATTGCAACAACTACTGTGGAATCTCCCTCCTCAGTATCGTTGGGAAAGCCTTTGCCCATGCAGTCCTGAGCAGATTGCAGTTACTTGCTGAACGTAGTAACCCTGAGTGCAGATTCAGAGCTGGAAGATCAACAACCAACATGGTCTTCTCCTTGCGACAGCTGCAGGAGAAATGCTGGGAGCAGAGACGGCTACTGTACGTCGCATTCATCGACCTCACCAAGGCCTTTGACCTGGTCAGCAGAAAAGGCCTTTTCACACTGCTACAGAAGATTGGATGTCCCCCAAGCTCCTGAGAGATCACGTCCTGATGCAGGGCACTGTTCAGCGTGATGGATCTTCTTCTGATCCATTCCCAATCAAGAGCGGGTGAAGCAAGGCTGTATGCTGGCCCCCAGCACTCTTCGGTATCTTCTTCTCGCTGCTGCTGTCCTATGCCTTCAGCCATTCGGTATCTCCACACCAGAAGCGATGGCAGTCTCTTCAACCTGGCCCGCCTTCGCGCTAAAACCAAAGTGTGACAGGTTCTCATATGCGAGATGCTTTTCGCATACGACACATCTCTGACACTCACCTCTGAGGTACTTCCAGCGATTCATAAACTGCTTCACCCAAGCATGCAGAGAGTTTGGCTTGACTATCAGCCTAAAGAAGACAACATGGGCCAGGACGTGAGCAGCACCCCAAGGCATATCCATTGGTGACTTCACACTTGAGTTCGTCAAGGACTTCACTTACCTCGCTCCACCATCTCCAGTAACCTCTCCCTGGATACTGAACTCACAATTGGATTGGCAAAGCAGCTACAGCCATAGCCCGCCTGGCAAAGAGGGTTGGGGACAATCCCGTGCTGACCATCAACACCAAGATGCAGGTGTACCAAGCCGTGTGCTCAGCACTCGCTCTATGGCAGCAAGACATGGACTCTGCTACATCCTTGCCAAGAACACAGACTCAGCTCCTTTCACCTGCGAAACCTCAGGAGAAGTTGGAGCTTCACGTGTCAAAGCCCTTGACCTGGCAGGCCATCTCCAGCATGTCTGCACTCCTGACTCCTGCGCCGTCTGTGGTGGCTCTGCCACGTCAGGCGAATGGATTACGGGGGAAATCCCCATGGACATCCTTTTATGGCGAGCTTGCCACTGGTTCCAGACCTGCAGGAAGACTCGTCCTACGCTACAGGGACGTCTGCAAACGAGACATGAGGGCAGGTGACATCGACACAGCAGGTTGTGAGGTGGTGGCTGAAGACCTAACAGTTGGAGAAGGACTGTAAAAGCATGCGTCCAGAGGAGCAAGGAGAAGAGAGAACAGCACTGGGAACAGGGGAGAGAGTGCAGACGGCAGAGGGCAGAATCCGTACACTCTAAGCCAGGCGCGATTTACACCTGCGGCAACTGCAACAGTGCTTGCCGATCCAGAATCGGACTGTACAGCCGCAGGAGGCGCTTCAACTCAACAACTTAACCGAACTAGGCGCAGAGTTCCATTGTCTCCTGAGATAGACTGACGCCAACAACAACAAAAGGCAAATGAATGTTATGAAGTATATCTGCATCAATGTGTGTGTGTGTGTGTGTGTGTGTGTGTGTGTGTGTGTGTGTAATTCTTCAGGAAAGTATTGACCATTTGATTGAATGGTCAGAACTAAACCACATGAGTCGCCATCCTAAAAAAACAAACCCCCCAAAATTACAACAAGGCAAAAACGTCAAAATATGTCAATAAACTGTTGGCCTGTTTTCATCAAAGGTGGTAAGATTGAAGAGGTTGACCACCATAAAAATCCTTGGCATCACTATCGATGATGAATTGTCATGGTCACATCATATTTATCTTTTCCGCAAAAAGGTATAAAAAAAAAAAATAAAAAAAAAAATTATCAACTGTCTAAAATTAAACACTTTTTGGATCTTCACTGTCGAAAACTGTTTTTCAGTGCTTATATAGAATCACACATTAACTATGTTTCGACGGTGTGAGATTCGGCGAGTAACAGTATCATGAAGCCTCTGTTGAGTCTACATAGAAGAGTTGTAAAATTGATTCTTTTGAAATCTTCATCATTGACTACATCTGATTATAAAGCTCTTGATATTCATCAACTGAAAACAAAATTGCTATTTATCAAAGATCTATTTATGTTCAAAATCATGTGTGGATTTGCTCCGCCCCCTCCCCCCCGCGCGCCCTCTCACTAAAGAATAAATTTGTAACCAACACTCACCGTCATGTTCATAAGGTTATGGTACCACTTCCAAGGATCGGTCTTTTAAAATCTGGTCTGTTATATTCAGGGAGCTGTTTATAGATTGAAATATTATCCTGTCTCAATGTAAACACCGTAAAAAGCACCCCTATCTTTAAAAACATTTATCGTGCACATTTATTGAAAAACATTTGATTATGTGACACATATCAATATTAAACAAGAAACGTATTGTCAAAATATACATGCCTCACTCCTCTCCTGTCAGTCTCTCCAGATCAACAAGTACACACGCAAATGGCCTAGTGCCCCACCTGGTTTCACTGACGTGGCACTCTACTGTCGCCAAGCAAAGCTGAGGCTACCTCTAGGTAGGGAAGGCAAGACTTCTCAGCATGCTCGAAGACTCGGGTGACAGTATTGTGAGATCCAACCAACCCAAGCTGAAGACTGGCCGAAAATGGAAAGTCAGGGAGGCAGTCAGTGTAGCGAAAGAAAGCCTTAAGACGAAGGAAGTAATAGGACACACCCAAACCAACAGACAAGGCCTGGGATCGACAAAGATGGAATGGTGGTCTAAGGCTAGGGGGAATGCAGAAAGAGACATGATCATACAGGAGATCAAGAAGGAAGAGGATGATAAGAGAGTCCAGAAGGCGGTCCAGCAAAGCCAGCGGGGGCAGTGGACAACATGGGAAAATGCACTCCAAAGGAGCCTCATCTGGAGCGACATGTGGAACATGGCCCCTCTGAGGATTAGCTTCATCCTAAGATCTGTGTAGGACCTCCTTCCCTTGAATACAAACTTGGTGAAATTGGGGAAAGCAGATAACCCTGAGTGCCCACTCTGCCATGGCAAACAAACAGTGGAACATGTCCTCAGCTCATGCAAAGCGGCGTTGAGGACGATACACATGGAGGCACAACCAAGTGCTAAAAGAAATTGCACACGTGGTGAGCACTTCCAAGGACCACCAACTCCACCAGAAGTTCCAGTAGAGTTGCGCTCAGCAGAAGGCAATAAAATCTGGCCAGGAACAGCATCCAAAGTTTCAAAAGCATGGAAACGTGGGCTGCTTGATGGTGCCAAAGATTGGGAATGCACAGTTGACCTACCAGAGGGGAAGAAACACCCGGAAATCATCAGCAAGAGCGTCATGAGACGTGACATAGTTCTTCACTCCAAGGCAACGAAACAAGCGATTCTGATTGAATCACTGTGCCATACGAAAGCAGAATGGAGGAAGCCCACATCTACAAGACCAAGAAGTATGCCAGTCTAGCCAGCAGCCTGAGAGAATCTTGCTTCCTCGCCATAGAGATTGGTGCAAGAGGGTTTGTGGGCACATCTGCCTACAGCCTCATGAAACAGTTGTTGATTTCTGGCCAGATAGATGACATGGGCTTACAAGGCAATGGCAGAAGCAGCAGAAAGGAGTTCCAGCTGGGTCTGGTCGAGGAGGAATGAAAGTAAACTTCATAAGGATTAAATTTTCCCTACTCAAACTAGGCGTATGATGGCTCAGTGGTTAAAACGTCTGCCAGAAAAGGTGACTCAGTCCTAAATGGCGACCACCCTGAAGGTACGGGTTCGAACCTGCCGAGGACAAGGAAAAAAAAGAAAAGAAAAAGAAAAGGCGGCAATACAAGGGTAATCTAAGACCTATATAGGTAAACCTATAGACATGAATTATTTAGAAAGTTTAGAAAAGCATTTGAATCTATACCACATCAAAGTGCAAATGTTGTTAGTGGTATACCAACAAGGCAGCATACTTGGCCAGCATACTTGGCCCTGTGCTTTTTACAATATTCATAAGTGACCTTTCTGTATGCATAGAAAGCATGTGCACTGAACATTTGCAGATGATACTAAACTTTACAGTAATGCACATGATAATCGTACACTACAAAAGGACTTATATAAGTTACAGGAATGATCTGACAAGTGGAACCTATATTTCAGTGTATCAGAGTGTAAAGTAATGCACATGGAAATAAAAATCCAGAAAAGAAATACCATAATTATGAAAATAGAAGACATCACACAATATACTGAGAAATGTCAAAGTGAGAAAGACCTTGGCATAACCTTTACTAATGAAGTATCATTTCACATACATATACAGAATATGATAAATAATGCCAACCAGACGATAGGAGTAATTAAGAAAACATCTACTTATTTAGATATAGATATTTTTCTTAAACTATATAAAGCATTGCTTAGAGCACACGTAGAATATGGTAATATTGTGTGGCACCTATTCCTCAAGAGACACTCTATAGCTATAGAAAGGGTACAAAGAAGAGCAACCAAATTATCAAAAGAATGCAAATCTATGAGTTACCAACAGAGACTTGCATACTTGAATCTGTATTCACTAAAGGGTAGAATAATGAGGAGACTTAATCGAAACCTACAAAATATCAAATTGGTTTAATGATGTTAATGGAAGTAATATTTTTAGAATGTCAGATAACGATAGTACAAGAATCTCAATGCTGAAAATTTGTAAAGAGCACTGTAATACCAACCTAAGGAAAAATTCATTAGCTAATAGAATTGCACAAATATGGAATGCACTACCAATTAAAACTAAACATGCACGGAATACTACAATGTGTTTAAAAATGTCCTTGATATGAACACCAAATTAAAAGATTTTTTATATACTTCAACGAATATCTTACAGTGCTATAAGTGCTTTACAAATACAGGGTCATTTGCACAACAGGCTGCCTACCCGGCCAGAGCCGACTGATGACTGTTGGCCATTGGGTGCCCATCATTCGTGTACTGTGTCGTTTAATCAGACTTGAGGCACGTACACTCAGACATACATGTAACATTTGACGTGTATGACCGTTTTGTTTACTTACCCCGCCATGTAGGCAGCCACATTTCGTTATCAGGGGTGTGCATGCTGCGTATGTCCTTGTTTCCGTAACCCACCGAACCCTGACATAGATTACATAAACTTTAACATACGTATTAAATTTTTTATCTTTGTGTGTATTACACACGAAGGGGGTTCACGGCAGGCACAAGCAGGTCTGCACATATGTTGATCTGCAAGATCAGAAAAATCTCCACCCTTTACCCACCAGGCTCCCGGTTACCGAGATTCGAACCTGGGACCCTCAGGTTGGAATCCGACGCTTTAACCACTCGGCTGTTGGGCCCGTCACAGATATATAGTTTGCAACACAAATATACATTTTTGCACTCAAGGCCTGACAAGCACGTTGGGTTATGCTTCTGTCAAGCATCTACCGAGCAAATGTGGTGTAGCGTGCATGGAATTGTCTGAACGCAGTGACACCTCCTCCTTGTGAAACTGAATCTGGAATTGTGTTCTTTGTGTGGTTCCTTTCGAAAAGGTCCAGCAAATCGGCTTTCATGACCACCTGAGGTAATGCGTTCCATTCCGGTACGTAATTGTCTTTCGAAATACACAGAGAAGAGATTTATTCAGGTAGAACGAAACGATCCCCTAAGATATCAAGTTAAATAACATAATTGATGTAAATCAGTGCAAGACATATCTTTAGAATGTCAGATTATGATAGTACAAGGAACTCAGTGAAGAAAATTTGTTTAGAATACTGCAACACCAACATTAGAAAAAAACCATTGGCTAACCGAATTGCACAAACATGTAATGCACTACCAACTGAAGTTAAACTTGCACAAAATACTAACACGTTCAAAAATCTCCTTGACACCAACACCATCTTGAAAGAATTTTTTTTTTTACTATGATGAATAAAACAAAGGTTTTTTTTGCAGAAGTGTACATGCGTACACCACCCAACAACAACAAACGAAAGAAGAAAATAAATAAATAAAATAAAATGGAAGAAGTGAAGAGGAAGATTCGATGGGTACATAAAAAGGCCGAGAGGTCTAGGCAGATGACTGCCAGTCCCTATACTGCTACTACTACCTCCACTACTACTCAGAATCACAGAATCACAGAAATGTTTGTCTATAGGCCTTTTGCCTTCATAATCAGTGACCATTTATGTGCTTTTGGATCACTTGTTGTGAACAGACCCTTGTTTAAATCAGGCATAGTGTATACTACATTTATCTACAGCTCAATAAAGATTTAACTCTGTGGAAAATATAAATATTGTGCATGATCTTGTATACTTCAATGAGATCACCTCTTAATCTTCTAAACTCTAGGCTAGGCATATTAAAAAGAGCCAGGCGCTCCTCATAACTAAGATCTCGAGTACTATTACTAGTTATACACTTGGTAAATCTGTGTTGAACACCTTCAATCATATTTATGTGTTTTTTAAGGTAAGGGCACCATACTGAGTTTCCATATTCAATAATGGGTATAACCAGAGCTTTGAACAATGGAATCATAATTTCGGGAGATTTATTAGTTATAGTTCTCACAAGAAGGCCAGAAATTTGGTTTCCCTTTTTCACTATATTATTTATATGTGCCTCAAAGCTTAGTTCTGGATCCATCATGACCCCTAAATCTTTTTCGGCAATTGTACTATCCATTCTTCGAGTTACCCCCTTTTCCTGTATTGTGTACTGATACTGTGGATTATTCTTTCCAAGGTGCAGAATTTTGCATTTCTCCCTATTAAATTGCAGTAGCCAAGTATTTATTTGTCCATTTAACTAGACTATGTATACACATTTGTAAGTGATCTCTATCTTCTATATTTCGGATGGCAGAGTAAGCCTTGGTGTCGTCTGCAAAGATTTTTTACTTTACAATCTACCTCACCAGGCATATCATTTATAAAGTATATGAACAACGTTGGGCCAAGAACACTACCTTGTAATACACCACTAGTTACCTTAACCTTCGATGATTTACTACTATTTACACTTACAAACTGTGATCTTCCATTTAGAAAGTCTCTGATCCACGATAGTAGCTTGCCTTTTATCCCATAGCCGCCCAGATTATTTATGATGAGGAACTGCATCGAAAGCTTTCCTTAGATCAAGGTAGACTGCGTCCACTGGTACCCTCTCATCTAGCATGACTAACCAATCTTGTAATGTAACAAGTAGTTGTGTAACACACGAGCGCCCCCTGGTAAATCCAAACTGTTCTATAGATAACAGATCATGTTTGGTTAAATGTTGGCAAAGAGCGTCTCGAATAAAAAAAAAACAACCCAAAACTTTACAGACAACTGATGTTAGGCTGACTGGACGATAGAATTCTTGTTACCTTTCTTAAAAATAGGTCGTACTTCTGCTTCTTTCCAAGCTTTTGGTATTGCACCCTTTTCTTGTGTTCTATCAAACAAGATCTTAAGTGGGTGAGCAATAACTTCAGCAAGCTCTATTAATGCTCGTGGGTGAATCTCGTCAGGTCCTGGGGACTTTGATGGGTTTAGGCTCTTTAGAGCTTTTTTCATCTGTTCAATTGTGACCTCCACGTTGGAAATTTCTGTAACCTCTGTCTTGCATGAAAACTCTGGAACATTTACGTTGCTCTCCTCGGTAAAAACACTAGCAAAAAAGCTGTTTAGCACAGTTACTTTTTCTGAGTCATTTTGTGTTAAGGTACCATCTTCCTTTAATAGATTAGCAATTGATTCTCTTGGCAGAGTTTTACTTGCAACATAACGGAAGAATCCTTTTGGATTATGCTTAGACTCTAGCTAATTTAGTTTCCTTAGCTTTCACGTTTTTTCTAGACTCCCATGTTACTTGGTTTCTAGCATGTGCATACATTTTATAGTTCTCATTTGTGGGATATTTCTTGTATTTTTTAAAGGCTCTGCGCTTTTGATGAATTTTATCTAAAAGTGACTGGGGAATGGGGTCTCGTCTTTGTTTATTGGAGGGTCCTTGTTTGAATGATTTTTTTGGAATAAATTTGTTCATGGACATTATTATTACATCATGAATAAGTTCCCAGGTTTCATCCACAGATGTCTCATTTGTCAAAAGGTCATCCCAGTAAATCTCACCTACGTAATGCTTCATGCCTTCGTAATCTCCTTTATCCAGTTGATATTTCACGGAGTGACCAGATGGGTGTTCCCACCTGATCTGAACATCAAATTAGAGGGCAGAATGGTGGCTCTTCCCTAGAGGGGGCCAGTAATCCAAAGTGTAGTCATTTTCATATGAGTTAGTAAACAATAGCTCTAGCACATTGGGTTTTTGTAAACCTCTATAATGAGTGGGCTCGGAAGCCATTTATTTTCTACAATGTAATTTTGTTGTACACAATCCAAAAATTTCGTAGCTGGATGGTCCTCATTTTTATTACTTACCACATTTTGCCAGTCAATTTCTGGATAATTAAAATCTCCATAGACAATAACCTTGTTTTAAAAACTGTTAAACACATGGTTTATTAGTTTAATTACACTAGCATGATCCTCATAATCCGAAGGAGAAAAGATCCTTTCAATTTCTGCAATCCTGGACACCTCCCACCCTTCCTGCACGAACAGACTGACACCTCTTCCCTTGTTGTTTGTAAAACCTGTATAACCAGGAAGTACAAAATTTCAATTTTAACCTTGGAGTTGTGTTTTTTGTTGTTGTTTTTTGTTTTTGGTAACACTTCAGTTAAAGCAATAATATCAAAGTTGTGTATATTACATATTAGTCCCAGCTCATTTAGTTTGTTTGTCAGCATGTCAGCGTTTGCATAATATCATTTCAAGAGAAGAAAACTTATGAGAAAAAGAAGAATTGTTTGCTGGTCTATGTACAAAACACGTATTTACATTGTTCTTTGTTCCCTCGGCACTGGGAAGTCAAATTTGGGCAGGGCTACTTGCCACTGCTCCTCCCACTTCTTCCCTCCCCACTAAGTTCCCGTCCCTTCTGCTCTTGATTATAGCATCTCTTTCAGTACGAGACATCACATCACCTTTGTGCCATACCACATCCTGTCTGTTGTCTTTCCGCTGTTTGAACTCATCTCTCTTGACTCTATCTTCTTGTCTTTCTTTCTGTGTCTTGTCAGCAGCAATGCCAACAGACTTGTAGGAGTCGTACTCTCTCAGTTTCCTGGCATTTCTCAGGATGTGTGTTTCAGTGCACGCGGTGTCGGTCAGAATGACCTTGATGGGTCTGGGTCTGGGGATGGGATCACTCTAAGTTTGTTCCATCTTTCTGCCGAGTCGGATGATGCCATTCGTAGCCACTTTGCTGCTGTTAAACTCTCGACTTACATGTGTGAGGATTTCTGCGATCTGCTTTGCATCATGCACAGCAGTGTCTCCCCGGCCTGAGTCTTGCTCTCTCTCCTTTACATTGAACAACACAATGTTGTTCTTCCTCTCCTCCTTTTCGTGCTGCTCATCGAGGTACTCTTTGACCTGCACCCGGTTCTGATTCTCCGTCAGTCTACTCTGTCCTCCTCAGTTTTGCAGCAGCATCGGGATTGCCTGGTTCTGCTGTTGGAGGGTCTTGACAATTTCGAAAAGTGCCTCCAGCTTTGCCCCCTGCTCTGCTATTCTGTCTCCAGGAGTGATTTTTTTGCACTCAGCCTCACAGAGGCTGCGGAACCATTTGAAACTCGTCGGCTTGGCAGTTTCCAGGAAGTCGTACCTCAGTACACACAAGATGGACCCATCCACTACACCTATCACATTTAATAGATCTGGCGTTTTTGCCAATTATTTTCGTGCAGATGCTACTACTACTACTACTACTACTAAGGTGAAGGGTCCTCGGGATGGATTCAGTCGGAGGAGAAAGACCCATGGGGACTTTTTTAGGTGGGAGCAGAAAATGCATGCCGCACTGTCTGAATGAAAGCCAGCGAAACGGACGATGGGATAGGCCAACGAAAAGCAGGAAACACCACGAGTGCTCATTTGACGGAGACCGTGTAGCTCGCTGGTGGACACCAGCTGGCTGAGAGAAACACGAAGTGCAACACTTCATGCCAGTCCAGAGGACTCCTTCGTCATGCCTTGAGTAAACATTTTACCTTGTTTTTCAGCTGTGTATCAAGATCACAGGTCTTTACTGTACATAGCGTTTGTGATTTTATTTCACTGGCGTTATCTGGTCCTGATTTGTTCTGTTGCTGCCGCCAGTGTTAACAATGTTTGCAACGGGAGTTCTTCGAAAAACCCATTCGGCATCAAATCTGGGTCCTTCAAATGTAAGTAGCATTCGAATGTACGTTTTTGCTTTGAGTCATTAAAGACTGATCCAGACTTGTCCCTCTCGCTCTTTCAGTCTTTGTCTTAAGAACTCGCACGCGCGCGCGCGCACGCGCGCGCACACACACACACACACACACACACACACACTCTGCAGTGACCACCCAGAGGATGTAGTAATTCAGTCAGTGATTACCTGTGACCAGGAATGAAATATTGTATTGTATTGTACTGTATTGTTCTTTTTTGTCAACAGATTTCACAGTGTGAAATTCGGGCTGCTCTCCCCAGGGAGAGAGCGCCACCCACTTTTTGCATTTTTTCCTGCATGCAGTTTTGTGTTGTTTTAAAAAAAAAATTTAAAGTAAATTTGTTTTCCTATTGAAGTGGATTTTTCTGCAGAAATTTGTCAGGGATAACCCTTTTGTTGCTGTGGGTTCTTTTACATGCACTAAGTGCATGCTGCACATGAGACCTTGATTTATCGTCTCATCCGAATGACAAGTGTCCACACCACCACTCAAGGTCTAGTGGAGGAAGAGAATTAAATACCGGCAACTGTGCTGTGATTCGAACCAGTGTGCTCAGATTCTCTTGCTTCCTATGCGGATGCGTTACCTCTAGGCCATCACTCCACAGTAGCAGAATAAGACAAGATAAAAATGGTGCCAGTAGCTGCCAGGTGTTACTTCTGTTACATTCACTCAGTTCATCAAATCATTCCATCCAAAAATGAAGTTATTTTATTATATATATATATATATATATATATATATATATATATATATATATATGAAAATGTATTATTAACAAAAAAAGTGTGTGTGTGTTTATATATACAAATACAAAGCTGTTTATTCAGTTTTTACAGGCCATAAGAACAAAGGGGTAGACAATAGCAACCATGGGACATTCTAAGTGATTTGGTATTCAAGCACACACAGATCATACAAGTATGCTTTTGCAAAATTATTGGAAGAAACATTGCAGTTATACAGATCAGAATTTCAGGCATTCATTAATGTAGACGGGCACAATAGCCGAGTGGTCAAAACTTTCAATCTGAGGGTCAGGGGTTCAAATCTCGGTAATGGTGCCTGGTGGATGAAGGGTGGGGATTTTTCCCATCTCCCAGGTCAACATAATTGCAGACCTGCTAGTGCCTTAACCCCCCTTCATGTGTATACAGCATTCACAAGCAGGAGATCAAATACATATAATGTTATAGATCCTGTAATCCATGTCAGTGTTTGGTGGGTTATAGATACAAGAACATATCCAGCATACACCACCCCAAAAATGGAGTATGGCTGCCTACATGGCAGGGTAAAAAATGGTCATACATGTAAAAGCCCACTCATGTACATGTATATGAGTGAACATGGGATTGGGAGTTGCAGCCCACGAATGAAGAAGAAGAAGAAGGGAATCTGTAATGATAGAGGGGAATATATTTTTTACGCAAGGATTCATATCTTGGACAGACAAGTGAAAAATGGCATGTCTTCAATGTCGTATCTGTCACACTGGACACAGAATGGGTTCAACAATGGTTTACCAAAGTGAGAAATGCCATTCAAATTTCAAGGGTAATTTGTTGCATCATAAAAAGCAAAGTAAACAACAATGTTCATAAGACGCCAAAAGATAAGTAATTTGCCCTACAAATTTTGGGATGAAAGTTTAGATAATCTTGATGGCAAATGAGTGAGTCATGCCAGTTCTGACAGAAAGAATACAAAAATGTGTTTTGAATGCATTGATGAATTGTGAAATGTCAACAACTTCTTGCATTTCCTGCACATAACATAACCACATCCATGTGAACACAAGATAGATCTAACATGAGTCACCCAGTTCCTTCTACCTGTTAAGTCATGTTGGAGCGGCATCTAATAGCACTGTTTTGGGTACCTGCACTCAGGCATGGCAAGAAGTCTAGTCCAATATTTAATTTCTCTGATAAAGGTATCAATGCATACTGGGAAACTACTGCATTCACCTAGATCAATACTGTTTTTAACATCCTTTCTGACACCTAAAATCATTTTACTAATCATGGCATGAACTCTGTCAATTGGTCAATATAATCAAATTTTTCAAACCCCCATATTTCAAACCCATACATCAAAATTGGTTTCACTTTGGCATCAAATATTTCAAACACAGTACTGACAGGCATATTCCTCTGTGTGTGTGTGTGTGTGTGTGTGTGTGTGTGTGTAAGCAAGATGAAGACTGATGAAGAAAAAGCCGAGCTACCGAACCACTTTTTCCAGAGTGCATTCACGAATGAAGACGATGGCCCCCTTCCTGACCCCCCCCCCCCCCCCCCCCCCCCCCCCCCCACATCTGCTTGACATAAAAAGACACCACCAAAACCAACAGCAGGATTACCTTTGGCAGATGACTACAATCAAACAGTGGCTGTTGATCTGCATGAACTTGGAAAAAAATCTTTGGTACTTCCATATGATTGACGTGTCATCCAGATTCAGTGCAGCTACAATCATCAACAGCAAAGAGTCATCTGTTATTGTACAGAATTTCATGAAGTACTGGATTGCAGTACATGGCCCACCAAAAATAGTCATCAGTGACATTGATAATGGAAGGGAAATTCAACAATGGAGAGTTTCAAAACTGTGAAAACTTCAACAGTGAAGTGAAAACGACAGCAGCATACAGCCCATGGAGCAATGGTGTGGTAGAACGACACAATCAAACACTCTCAAACATGTTGATGAAGATCATGACAGACAAGAAAGATCTTGACTGGGAAACAGCTTTGTGCTGGGCATAGGCAGCAAAGAACAGCATGGTGAACACACATGGTTTCAGTCCATACCAAGTGGTCTACGGAAGAAATCCAAACTTTCCATCTGTTCTCACAGATAAGCTACTTGCTTTGGAAGGCACCACAAGAAGCGAAACAGTTGGAGAACACATCACAAGTCTACATGTGGCCAGAAAGGCATTCACAGAAAGAATCAGAAGAACTTTGAGAAAGCAAACACAGTCATCATTTGAAAGAATCAGAAGAACTTTGAGAAAGCAAACACAGTCATCATTTGACATCTGTCACATGGGCGACAAGATCTACTACAAATGACCAGATGGCGAAGAGTGGAAGGGACCAGGAACTGTCATCGGACAAGATGGTAATGTGATTTTTGTTCGTCATGGGGGCACTCTAGTCCGTGTTCATCAAAGTCGGCTGCAAAGAGTGAAAGAAGACACAAAACAAGAGAAAACAGCTCCAGTAGTTGAACACGATTCTCACTCTCAGTCCACTACATGTGAACAAGAAGAGACAGTTTCAGTTTCAGTAGCTCAAGGAGGCGTCACTGCGTTCGGACAAATCCATATACGCTACACCACATCTGCCAAGCAGATGCCTGACCAGCAGCGTAACCCAACGCGCTTAGTCAGGCCTTGAGGGGAAAAAAAAAAAGGTGAATAAATGATAGATAAGCTTACACAAATAAATAAATAAATAATAAATAATAACTATAATGTAAAAAAAAAAAAAAAGCAAATAGATGTAAAACATTAAGACACACATTCACATATACACCCACACATGCATACCAGATATGCACCGAACACGCAGTTTAACAGATAGGAAAGCACAGTCAAATACATATAAACGTACATGAGCTCCAACACACACACACACACACACACCACACATTACCCTGCACCTCCTCTACCCCCCTCCTCCACACACTCACTTCTAGTCTACGTATCACAGCTTCCACGGCACACACACACACACACACACACACACACACACACACACACACACAGATGAACACTTACTTGTACAAGCGCACACACATATGCCCATATCTCCACACACATATGTACAAAGATATATATATATATATATATATATATATATATATATATATATATATATATATATATATATATACGTTCCAATATCCTGTTGCTCCCACAGTGTAGGCATGCATACACTCACATACCTCATCCTCTACCCCACCTCCCTCCGCACCCCCACCTCCCCCTCACACACACACACACACACACACACGCACACGCACGTGCACAGAACTCTACTGACACTTGTGTACACTTACACTCTCGCGCATGCACAAACGCACTCAAAAATACAGACCCACACATGCACACAAACACACACATACACACACGCACAGAGGCTGCCACTGATTGGCCGCAAGAGGGATGGGAAAAGATCTCTGATGCCAAGAACGTGGCGTATAGTGTGTTGCTCAGTCTATTGTATTCGGAAAAGCCCACAGAGACTCTGTTCCGTTTTGAAGAAATTTGCGCAATGTTGGTTTGGAAATGATGCCGATATTTGTTTGATTAGCAAAGCATCGTGCTCTGCCTTTCATGTTAGACTTACGGCCACTCCCTCTCTCGGCTTTTATTTCTTTGAGGCGATCGATGGTGTGATGGCCTTGTACCTGTTCTTTTTGATATTCTTTGACTTTTCTGAAGATTTCCGATTTTCCTAGATGTAGGCCGCTCGTTGGTGTTGCGTTACCAGCAAGTCTGTCAGCTCGCTCATTTCCTTTAACACCTGCATGTCCCGGGCAGTATGACCATGTGAGTTTTTTAATCTGAAAGTTGCGCATTGCCTTATGCCACTCTGGGCTTCCCATTCCGTTTTCAATTTTCTGTATGAGGTTCATTGAGTTGGTTAGAATCATGGCATGTTGGTTTCCGGGCGTATGGATGGACGATAGCCACTGGAGGGCATGTGTCACAGCTTCAACTTCCATCGTTAGGCTGGAGGTTGTGACTTTGTAGGCAGCATTCTCTTCCCTAACTGCTTTTCCATTTTGTTTCGCAGTGAATCCCCAACCGGATTGGTTTTTGGTGACTGAGCCATCTGTGTATATGATGATGTCCTCTTCTTTACTGTTTTCTTCTATGAGTAGTTTCACTTCTGCATCAGTTTTTCCCTCTGGCCATTCCCGACAATGTCTTCCTAGAGTGGGTGAAGTGGCTGTGTTGAATAGATGGTTGAGGTTTTCGGGG
Organism: Babylonia areolata; assembly: GCF_041734735.1. NCBI lineage: Eukaryota > Metazoa > Mollusca > Gastropoda > Neogastropoda > Buccinidae > Babylonia > Babylonia areolata. The sequence continues at coordinate 8,269,097 of NC_134909.1, forward strand.
TTTTTCTCCCATTCTTTTGTTTCTTTCAGGTCTTGTAGTCGGCATACTAGCTGGATTGTGTCTTCTGCTTGCCCCATCCATGATCTTCCTCGTCCAAGGCGGCTGCCTTTTGGTTCTTTGACTGCGTCATGCAGTGGGTTTTGAGGGTTTTCTAATGCTTTGAAGTAGGTCTTGACCTGTTCTAACTTGTTTCTGGCCTGCACTGAAGGAAGGTCAAGCAGGTATCGCATGGTTTCTGTGGGCGTGTCTTTTGTTGTTCCAAGGATCAGCCTCATAGCTTCATTTTGGACTCTTTCTAATTTTAGGAGGTTGCTTTGAGACGGTGTTGTTAGCCCAAGTCCGTAGTCGATCACACTGAGGACGAGTGATTGGTATAGCAGGAAGAGGTGGCATTGTTCAATACCTTTGGTTGCCATTGCTTTTAAGACTGAAAGGCCCTTTTTGCATTTGAGAACAGTATAATTTCCGTATGTTTTCTGAAGGTCAGCATCCTGTCAAAGTGTATTCCTAGGTAGCGTAGGCATTCAGTTTTCTCGATCTGAATCCCATCGAGTGACACAGAAGGTGGTGATTTGCTCGCGGTTCTGTTGTTGAGGGTGCACAGCAACGTTTGGGCTTTCGCTGGATTGATGGAAGATCCTGTGTCTTTGCACCATTGAGCAATATTGTTTAGTTGTTTCTGGACGGCTTTAGTTCTTTTCTGAGCATCTTTCGAAGTTTTGAAGACCAGGCCATCATCCGCAAGAGTAAGCACCCGAGCTATTCCATTGTTGTTTAAGTCTGCAAGGCCCTTCGTGTAGACATTGTAGAGGACAGGAGAAAGCGGAGACCCTTGTGGCAGTCCCATGGATAGTTTAGAAGGTGCAGACATCCAATCTCCGAGGCGTAGGACGACGGTTCTTTCCTGAAGCGCTGCTGCTATCCATCTTGTCAGTGTCAAACTTACTCCATACCTTAGTAGCAGCTCCATGAGGTGCGCAAACTGGACTTTATTGTAGGCATCTTCAAGATCGATTGCTACTGCTAGTGTTTCTTCTTTTCTTTGAAATCCTTCATACACCTCATATGCAAAAGCAGCTGCGTTTTCCCATGTGGACTTGCCTGTTCTGTAACCACCTTGATTTGAAGGGAGAATGTGCCTGTGTTCAAGATCCCTTGCAAGTTTCCTGGCTATCATGCGTTCCATGAGCTTTCCGGCAATGTTTTGCATGGTTAGGATCCGGTAGCCACTTCCCTGATGATGGTCCTTTCCTGGTTTTGGTATGGGTTTTAAGAAGCTGTGTGTCCAGTCCTCCGGCACATGTCCATTGTGGAAACTGTTTTGATATAGATTGAAAAGGTTGCTTCTGTCTTCTTCCAATAGTTCCTTGATGTCCGAGTAGCGAACTTTGTCTGGGCCAGGAGCTGATTCTTTCTTGCATTTAGCTATTGCTTCATTTAGATCATCTATTGTCAAGTCATCATCAGGTCCAGTCTGCATAAGGGTTTGGTTTAACTCCTCAACATATTTCTTTTTCTCATCTAAGTTTCTTTGATCGTTGTATGGAAGGGAAAACGTGCAGAACAACAACCCCAGACATGGTAGACACTGACGGAACCAAGCTTAAGACAAACGACAAGACTATTGTCGAAATCAGAAAAAAACATTCAAGGTTGGAAAAGAAGAGACAAAACAAAGAACAGTAGTCACTGTACAAAATCTTGTCGTGAAGAAGAAAAAGGCAAAAAGAACACTTGTGCTGAAGTAACATCAGATTTTGATATAGAATCAGAAACTGAGACAGATGAAATGAAGGAAAGCAACATTGACTTGAGTAAACTCAGACCTGGCCAAATGATTTCATATGAGTATATGGATGACAGAAAAAGGATTTCTGCAAAAATACTGAACAAAGCTGGCAAATCGAGTGGGAGAAACAAAAACTGGTTTAATATCCAGTGCACAGAACCAGAAGAATATGGAGAAAGGATGTCAGTTGACTTGACCAAAGTAAACAAACTAGTTGCACCATCTGCAGAGCCCAAATCAGCAGTGTGTTCAGATCGAAATGACAATGTGATGATGTTAGAAGGGGTTTGTTTTGATGAAGCAAAGCAAAAAGAATTGGAGAGCTGGAAAAGAAATCATGTTTACAATGAAGTGGAAGATACTGGACAAAAATGTGTTTCAACACGATGGATTTGTATACTCACTGAGTCGAAAGAAGGAGTCATCCCAAAAGCTAAGCTAGTAGCAAGAGGATTTGAAGAAATTGGAAATGAAGACATGCAGAACGATTCACCCACTTGCACAAGTGAATCATTGAAAGAGATCCTCTCCATCTTTGCACAAAGAAAGTGGACTCCATGTTCTATGGACACCTTTCTACCAGGAAAAGAAATTCAAATTAACAGAGACATTTTTGTGAGACCCCCAAAAGATGTAAACAGCAGAGGAAAGTTGTGGCATCTGCAAAAATGTGTATACGGACTGAATGATGCTTCTTTGCAATGATACAAAAGAGTGAAAGATGTCCTGCAAAAACTCGGAGGAAGAGTATCAAAAGTCGACCCAACAGTCTTCTTCTGGATGAAAGGAAATGAAGTTGAAGGCATCTTAGCATGCCATGTAGACGAATTCATCTGGGGCGGAACAAAACACTTTGAAAAGACTGTTGTCGATGAAATCAGAAAAAAACATTCAAGGTTGGAAAAGAAGAAAACAGAGCCCTCCAGTACATTGGCTTGGAACTGTCATCTGATGGAAACACAGTCTCTCTACAGCAAACCAACTATGCAGACACCTTGGAGCCGATCCCTATCGAAAAGAAAAGAACACAACAAAAACAGGATGACATGACAGCAGATGAGAAACGGGCTTACAGATCAAAAGTTGGGCAGATTCTATGGACCTCTTGACAAAGTTGTCCTGATGTGTCATTCGATGCTTGTAAGCTTGCTTCAAACATCAAAGATGGAAAAGTTGAACATTTGATAGAAGCAAATAAAGTCATCAAAAGGGTCAAGTCAGAACATGCGGAACTGAAGTTTCATCATTTGGGATCTGGACCGTTGAAACTGATAGTATACACTGATGCTTCCTTCGGAAATCTGTGTGATGGAGGAACTCAAGGTGGATACATCATCTTCTTTGCAAACGAGGAAGGAAACATTATTCCTATTTGCTGGAATTCAAAGAAGATTCACAGAGTGGTCAGAAGCACACTGGCTGGAGAGACGCTGGCGATGGCAGAAGGAACTGATGAAGCAGTATTTATTGATCACAACAGGAAAAGCAACCACAGAAGGTTTACCTCTAGTCTGTATGACCGACTGTAAGTCTCTACATGATGCTCTGAAGTCAACAAAACAAGTAACGGAAAAAACGTCTGAGGCTGGAAATCAGTGGGATCAAAGACTTGATGGAGAAAGGCATTGTGAAAGAAGTGAAATAGTCTGACACTCAGAGGCAATTGGCAGACTGTCTTACCAAGAGAGGAGCTTCATCAACAGTGCTGCTGAAAGCACTTGAAGATCTATGGAAAAATTATGGTGTAGATTTTCTTTATTTTTATAAAGAGAGATGAGTTTGTTAATTATCGTCGATCGTTAACTACAATGTTGAACCGGAAGTATAACTATGTACTGGAAGTGGTGAACTAAGGGAGAGAACCTTGAAGACATAGGAACTAATGACGGTGGTTGTAAACAATGTGTTCGAGCAACATGGTGTTGTTGCCTAGTGTCAGTAGTTGACCAAGACATTGTGGCAATTTGATTTATAATGAAAAGTTCATTGGACACAGTAGTTCACCAATATTTTCAGAGGCAATAGAGGCACTGCAGGATGACCATAACAGTCTACAGGAATAGTCAGACAAATGGTTCCTGTGTTTCCATCCAGATAAATGCCATGTCCTGAAAATAGGGACCAAGAAATCTGAGGCAGTGTACTACGTGAAAGAGACTAGGGATGGGGACGAGTTCAATGTCCGGCTACAAGAGAGTGCAGCTGAAAAAGACCTGGGCATCTTCTGTTTCAAAGAACACGTTGGTAAAACAACAAGGAAGGCTAACCGAGTGGTGGGAATTATTCGACGAATGTTCGATTTCCTAAGCCCAGGTGTTTTCATTCAGCTGTATAGAGCCACAAAGCTGTTGGCCTGTATCAAAGATAAACCATATAACGAAAGACTGGCCTACCGGCAATTACCGAGCTTAGAGCACCGAAGGAAACGAGGTGACATGATTGATGTATACAAGTACCTACATGGTTTGTACGATACAGACAGACATCGCCTCGCGCATCATGATGTATACAAGTACCTACATGGTTTGTACGATACAGACAGACATCGCCTCGCGCTAAACACTTGTCGGGACACCAGGGGGCACTCCCTGAAACTGGCCAAGGGTAGATGCAGGCTTGCAGTGCGCAGCTGGTACTTTTCACAGAGAGTCCTGAACACCTGGAACAGCCTACCTGAGGAAGTGGTCACAGCCCCATCAGTTAACAGTTTCAAAAGCAGGCTTGATGCTTTTTGGAAGGGCAGTTCAACTGTCTGTGATCTGTGTTATGTGTGATACGGGAGTAAGAGAGCAAACATCACTTACTACAACAAGACAAAGACGTTCAGATGTCCATGATTTAATTCCGTAGACCCGGATGTTACCAAGCTCTATGTCAGGTTGTTTCCCTTGGTGTCTTATTGCAGAACAATAACATATATACAACACCTCCCCCTCAAGATCTTTAAATTTATGATACTCATTTTAAAGAAAATAATAGAATGAATCATGAACAAATTTAAATCTTCACTGTCTGTAATCTTAAATATGCACATTTAGTCTTAACGTTATAACTTTTAACGATGTTGTGAATAGATAGTTCTTTATCAAACCCACATAATGTCATTAAACTTAAACCACTGTGGACCAATGGATTTCTGTAACTGTTCTTGTTATTTATGATGGTTGTCCGATGCTCAATAGTTGATCTCTAAATAAAACTTGTGAGTTCCACCCACAACTTAGTAGGTCAATGTTCAATAATACAAAAACATATATAGAAACCAACATTTTAATCAATATTTCTGACAAAGTGATCTTATTATGCATAAGCATCATAACTTAATACAAATGACAAGATACTGACACCTACCTGACGCATCTCCCCCCAAAACGTAATAATAAATTTCTTTTCCATTCTGTTTGAAAGAAAAATAGAAATAAAATAAATAATAAAATAAAATAAACTTGCATATCCTTTCAAACAGTTCCATAGGTAATACCCAAATGTTTTCAGGAAAGCGTTTCTGTCTAACCAAAATCTATTAATATCATAACATCAAAACAAAACCAACAACAACAAATGAAAAGCATGCACCCGAACTGTTATAATAATGCTTCTAGTTCTCTACACAATTTCCCTATAATAGTAACCAAACTACACGGTTACTTAAAACCAGGTGAGACAGCCTAGCTACACTGCTGCTCACGGGTACCGGCCATGGATCACACTGACTACAGAGCGACCTGCTGCTCTCTACGACTAGTTTTCAAACTTCGTAAGCAAACAAATACCATTGCTTACAAGTTGTACTGAACAAATGGTCAACCTATCTACACTGCTGCCACTTGGTGACAGGCCATTATTCACAAAATTTTGTTGGACGGATGACTCTTCTGACACTGCGGGTGTGGACCTGGCTTATAGGAGAGCCAGGTGAACATCACTCTACGTAGAACCCAGGACGTAGTCATCCAGATGCCTTGGTTTGCGTACCTCGCGCCCAGAGCGGCGAGGTGTCAGGGTTTTAGCTGGCGTGGCTGGACGTGGCTCAGGTGGTGTTGGCGCCTGGCTAAGCGTGGTTGGTGAAGGCACGCTTGGCTGCTGAAGAACCCGCGGGGATGGCGGATCTTCACTTGGTTTGACCAAGTGGCGGCTGTTGCGGCATACTGTGCCCTGGTCGGTGTGGACCAGGAAAGACCGGGGACTGGCGTGGCGTTGGATGATCTGCCCAGGTCTGTTCAGGTCTGTGACATGGACCGCGTCACCAGGCTGGAGGGGGTGAGCAGAGCGGACAGCGTGCCGTCGGTCGTAGTTCGCCTTCTGTTTTTGTTTGTTGGCCATTTCTGCGTCACGGATGGCCTCGTGATCTGGGGTAGTGGGCTGCAGGACGGTCGGTTTGACTGGGACACAGGTGTTGAGCCGTCGGCCCATCAGCAGCTGGCTTGGGGAGTAGCCATTCTGGAGCGGGGCTGCCCTGTAGTTGAGCAAGGCCAAATAGGGGTCTTTGGCCTTCTTCAGGATGTTTTTTACCGTCTGCACGGCCCTCTCTGCCTCACCGTTGCTCTGCGGGTATCTGGGGGAGCTTGTCATGTGCACGAACCCATACTCGGTGGCAAAGCGGAGGAAATCGCTGCTGGCAAACTGGGGACCGTTGTCACTGATGATGACATCTGGTATGCCATGCGTGGCGAACACTGCTTTCGTCTGCCTGATGATGGTTGTGCTGGTCTGGGAGGTGAGGTGTTTGACCTCCACCCACCTGGAGTAGTAGTCGACAATGAGAAGATATGTCTCCCCTTTCAGCTGGAACAAGTCCATCCCCAGCCTCTCCCAAGGTCGACTCGGGAACGTGGAGGGGAGAAGCGGCTCACGCTTCTCGGGGCGGTGCTTGGCGCAGGTGGTGCACCATGAGACCATCTCCTCAATGGCAGATCCCATCAAGGGCCACCAGACTGATGACCCAGCTAGAGCACGGCACTTGGTGATGCCGAGATGACCTTCATGAAGTCGGGTCAGGACCTCCATCCTCATGGGTCCTGGGATCACGAGCCGGTCGTCGTACAGCAGCAGGTCCTCAGCCATGGTCAAGTGGTGTCGATACTGCCAGAACGGCTGTAGGAGAGGGTTGGCGGGTACGTACACTGGCCAACCGTGGCTGCAGAAGTCTCTCACCTGCTGTAGGACCTCGTCTGCCTTCTGCGCCACTCGTATTGTTTGGAGCTTCTGCGATGATGCGGGCAGAACCTGGATGGTCTGTTTGACCATGGCTGCAGTGTCCTCGACAAAGTTGATGTCAGCTGTGTCCGGCTTGCCCACTGGTGCTCGGGACAGGGCGTCTGCAGCAATCTGGTTTTTACCCGGCACGTGGACCACCGCCGGGTTAAATCGCATCAACCGGAGTCTGAACCTCTGGATGCGGGGTGGCATGTTTGCAATCTCTTTGCTGGACAGGAGCGGAACGAGGGGTTTATGGTCTGTCTCAATGGTAAAGTTCATGCCCAACAAGTATGTACGGAAGCGTTCCACTGCCCAGGTAGCTGCCAAAGCCTCCTTCTCTATGACGGCGTAATTTTTTTCTGCTTCTGTGAGCAAGCGAGAGATGTAGCTGATGGGGCGTCGTGAACCATCAGGCTGTTCTTGGAACAAAACTGCTCTGATGCCCACCGATGATGCGTCGGCTGCCACCGTCGTCTTCCTCTCTATCGAGTAGTGGGCCAACACAGTCTCTGACGACAGAAGCCTTTTGAGGTCTTGGAAGGCTTCTTCCTGGGGCTTATCCCAGGACCAGGTTGTGTCTTTACGGAGTAGCTGGCGCATTGGCTCCGTCTTGTGTGCTATTCCTGGCATGAATTTTGCGACGTGGTTGACCATCCTGAAGAACCTCTGCAGTTCGGTGATGTTCTGCGGTGCCGGGAATGCAGTGATGGCCTCGACCTTGGTTGGATCAGGCCGCACGCCGTCAGCGTTGATGACGTGGCCTAGGAATTTGACTTCGCTTTTGCCAAACTCGCACTTCTCGTTGAGGGTGAGGCCTGCTGATTTCAGACGGGACAAGGCCTCCCTGAGGATCTCGTCGTGCTGTTCCTCGTCGGGCGTGTGTACCAGCACATCGTCCATGTGGCACACCACACCTATGTCGGTCAGGATCTCCGTCATAATTCTTTGAAAGATTTCTGATGCTGAACAGATACCGAAGGGTAGTTGATTCATACAGAATCGACCGAACGGGGTGATGAAGGTAGTCAGCAGCCTGGAGGATTCGGCAAGTGGTATTTGCCAATACCCGCTCTTGGCATCAAGCTTTGAGAACACCCGTGAGCCTGCGAGTTTGGACAGGCTCTCATCCACCGATGCCATGGGGTAGACTTCCCGCCGGACAGCCTTGTTGAGGTTGGTCAGGTCTATGCAAAGACGTACCCCCCCGCTTGGCTTGGGGACCACCACCAATGCTGAGCACCAATCAGTGGGCTCAGTGACTGGAGAGATGACGCTGCTGGCTTTCATCTTAGACAGTTCCTTCTTTACTTGGCCTAAGAGGGGATGGGCCACCTTCCGTGCCGTGTACAGGCAGAATGGCTTGGCGTCGTCTTTCAAGCTGATGGTGCATTCCCTTTGAGTCTTCCCTAAGCCATGGAATAAGCCTGGGAATTCTGCTTCTAATGACTTGGAGTCTAGTGCGTCCAGTCGTTGAACCAGTTGGAGTTTCTCGCATGCCTGGCGACTGAGGAGAGGTGTAGACTGCCCTTCGATCACGTACAAAGTTTCTCTTATCTTAATGTCCTTGCACTGGAGGATGGCGCCGATGCAGCCAAGAACTTTTATTGGTGTGTTGCCTGGGCCACGTAGTGTCTTCTGTGCTGGCTGTAGTTTGGCGTTGCCCACGACTCCCTTGCCGACTGCGGTCACTGCTGCTCCGGTGTCCAACTTAAAGGTGGTGGGTCTGCCGTTGACGGTCACCTTGGCCACCCAGTAGTCCGAGTCGATGGAGTCTAAGCTTTCCAGAAAGCACTCCTCTTCCTCTATTTCTTCTTCTTCCACCTCATGCACCGTCTTCCTCTGGGGCTTTCCTTTGCGACAGACACGGGCAAAATGGTCCCGCTTGTTGCAGTTTTTGCAGACCTTCCCTTTGGCGTAGCATGTTCTGTCTTTGGGGTGATCATATTCGCACTTCGGGCAACTGCCGTTTGGGGCCCTGGAGTGGTGGGGACTGGGCTGGTGGGTTCTTTGGGTTTTGTCGTGGTGAGGGGTGCAGCTTTTTTGTCATGTGGAGGAGGGGCATTGCCTGACTTCCTCTACCGTCTTTCCTCTGAGGACTGCCTGTCCTTCTTTCCTGGCTTCTGCTTGGCGACTGAGTTGAATGGCGTCCTTGAGTGTCAGGTCTGCCATCATTTGCAGCTTCTCAGAGAGGCTGTCATCTGTCACCCCTACCACGATCCTATCTCAGATCAATTCATCTTTGAGCTGGCTATACTCACAGTCGTCTGCTAGACGGTGTAGGTCCTGTAAGTATGTGTTGATGGGCTCTCCCTCCATCTGGACCCGCTTGTTAAATTTTGCTCTCGCGGTTATAACGTTTTTTCTTGCACCGAAATGTGCGTCGAACTTGGCCAGGAGATCTCTGTAGGTCACTGTTGCTTCATCTACGTTCATTGTGATGAGAAGGTCATCGGCCACTTCACCCATGCTGTACAGAAAAGTCAAAGAATACCAAAAAGAACAGGTACAAGGCCATCACACCATCGATCGCCTCAAAGAAATAAAAGCAGAGAGAGGGAGCAGCCGAAAGTCTAACATGAAAGGTAGAGCACGATGCTTTGCAAATCAAACAAATATCGGCATCATTTCCAAACCAACATTGCGCAAATTTCTTCAAAACGGAACAGTCTCTGTGGGCCTTTCCAAATACAATAGACTGAGCAACACACTAGACGCCACGTTCTTGGCATCAGAGATCTTTTCCCATCCCTCTTGGCAGCCTCTGTGCGTGTGCGTGTGTGGATGTGTGTGTTTGTGTGGATGTGTGGGTCTGTGTTTTTGAGTGCGTTTGTGAATGCGCGAGAGTGTAAGTGTACACAAGTGTCAGGAGAGATCTGTGTACGGATGTGTGTGTGTATATATATATATATATATATATATATATATATCTTTGTATATATGTGTGGGGGTTGGGGGTGGGAGATATGGGCGTATATGTGTGTGCTTGTACAAGTAAGTGTTCATCTCTGTGAGTGTGTGTTTGCGTGCGTGTGTGTGTGTGTGTGTGTGCCGTGGAAGCTGCGATACGTAGGCTAGAAATGAGTGTGTGGAGGAGGGGGTTGGAGGAGGTGCAAGGTAATGTGTGTGTGTGTGTGTGTGTGTGTTGGAGCTCATGTACGTTTATATGTATTTGACTGTACTTTCATATCTGTGAAACTGCATGTTTGGTGCATTTCTGTTATGCATGTGTGGGTGTATGTGTGAATGTGTGTCGTCATATTTTACATTCATTCGCTTAATTATCACCATTGTTGTCTTATTTATTTATTTATTTATTTTTTATTATTATCATTTTATTAGTATTACTATTATTATTACTACTACCTTTTTCTATATTATAATTATTATTTATTTATTTATTTATTTATTTATGTAAGCTTATCTATTATTTATTCCCCCCCCCCCCCCCCCCTTTTTTTTTCTTTTTTTTTTTTTTTTTTTTTCTCAAGGCCTGACTAAGCGCGTTGGGTTACGCTGCTGGTCAGGCATCTGCTTGGCAGATGTGGTGTAGCGTATATGGTTTGTCCGAGCGCAGTGACGCCTCCTTGAGCAACTGAAACTGAAACTGTACAGGAACATTGATACCTGCTCTTTTTCGGGTTTAGCGGCGAGACCGGTGCACAATTTGTAGCGTTCAAATCGTGCTCGCCATTTCGACCAGCTTTCCGCCGATCCGTTGAAGGCTTTTGATGGAGGAAGGTTAAGGGGACGGCCCCCTTGCGCCTGGTCGTTTTCCGTCATCTTCTGCGTGCGTTCTTGACCGTTGCCACCATGTGTTATGTGTGATACGGGAGTAAGAGAGCAAACATCACTTACTACAACAAGACAAAGACGTTCAGATGTCCATGATTTAATTCCGTAGACCCGGATGTTACCAAGCTCTATGTCAGGTTGTTTCCCTTGGTGTCTTATTGCAGAACAATAACATATATACAACATGATCCAGTTTGTCTCAGGTAGTTTGTAGGCATTATAATACCCACGCATGCCACAAGTACACTGATTTTGTCAAGTTAAGTTCAAGTGTGTGTGTGTGTGTGTGTGTGTTCACACAATTCATCAGTTCTGTCCAAAAATAAAAGATCACAGTAATTTGTAAGCAGTTGACATTTAATGCATTTATTTCTTGGATATCATTTTAAAGTTTGCCAAAGGCATTATTATCAACAGTCTTTTAATTAGATTCATATGCATCCATGCATTTCAGTAAATGAAAATCTATTTGTGTGTGAACACCTATTAAAGGGTAAATTTGTTGGAACTGGGTTTTTTATGTTTTTTTTTATTATTGTTTTCTTTTCAGACCAGAGCGCATATGCTGATCCCAGTGATGTTTTGCATCTTTTTAGTCAACACACACTGTAAGTTTGCACTGAACTCGTGTCTGTTTGTGTACCAGACTGTCTCTCTGTCTTTGTCTTATCTCTCTCTTTGTCTCAGGTGAACTACCTCAGCCTGTCTCGAGTTTCATTTTTGTGTCTGATATTTTGAATTTGTATGTCTCTTTCTTTTATTTTTGTTTAAACATTTCTAACATGTTTTGTTCAGTGGGTGTTTGTGTATAAATTGTGTGCTTATGCATGCAAGTTTAATATTTGTTGAAAAGGTGATGAATTAATTTACAAATATATGTGCTCATGTACAACACTGGAAACACCAGTGAAATAATAGGGCTCTCAGCTTCAGCTTTAGTTATAACTTCCTTTGCATGTGTTTGTGGAATTTTTCATTTCAGTGTGTTTTGAAACACATATTTGTTGATATAAAATTTATAAATGATGTATTGTTCATCACCAGTTATGTTTGCCTGATTTTTTTAAACAATTTACTTTTTTTTTCTGTGGTTGTGGCAGAAATGGCACCAAAAAGGTGGGCATGGCTTGGGTTGTAACATCTACAACAACCTAACTTAATCAAAGCAAGCAATATAGTAATGAATTAAGTGCTGGTAAATAAAACAGTAGTATCAGTATCAGTAGCTCAAGGAGGTGTCACTGCATTCAGTCAAATCCAAACACACTACACCACATCTGCCAAGCAGATGCCTGACCAGCAGCGTAACCCAACACGCTTAGCCAGGCCTCGAGAAAAAAAAAAAAAAAAAAAAAGTCAAGAAAGAAAAAGAAAAAAAGAAAAGAAAAAAAAGTTAATACATAAAAATACTACTACTACTACTAATATTACAAAAACAAAAAAAAAGAACAGAAAAAAGATGATAAATGTGCAAATAAATGTGAAACATGCAGACACACATTCACACACACACACACACACACACACACATAACAGATATATAACAGACATGCAGTTTCACAGATTTGAAAGCACAATCCAAATACATACAAACGTACAAGAGCACCAACACACACACACACACATTACCCTGCACCACCACCACCCCTCTGCCCCCCCACCATCCTCCACACACTCATTTCTAGGCTACATATCAGCTTCCGCGGTGCACACCCCCCCCCCCACCTCCCCTCCCTCCACACACACACACATTTACTTGTACAAGCACACACAACATATGCCCATATTCCCCAACCCCACACATATACAAATATATATATATGCACACCTGCACGTTCCAATATTCCCACAGTGTAGACATGCATAAACACACATACCTCATCCTCCACACACACACACACACACATATATACTTGGGTATATTATTTCACAAAACTGGAACGTTCTCATTTGCCCAAGAGCACCTAGCCAAACAGGCATTAAAAGCAGCACACTCCCTCCGACGAACCGTTAAAAAGCAAGATATTCGTTTGGATATTGTACTGCAGCTTTTTGATTCACTTGTTTTACCTATATTATCATATGGATCCGATATTTGGTTCCCATGGGCTGAAACAAAAACTACCAATTCATTCAATACAGGAATGACAGATTTCTTTAGAAATTGTCTTTCTTCGAAACATTCACGTGAACAAATGCATATAAAATTTTGCAAACTGCTTCTAGGGGTACATTCTAAAACAATGAATCTGCCAACTCTAGCAGAACTGGGTAGATTTCCAGTTGGAATTCATATTGCATGCAGAGTTCTTGACCACTGGACTCATATTCTGGATGCACATGATGATAGCCATATCAAAAAGGTCTGTATGTCGATGATGAACCAACCAGACACAATTGCAAATCCCTTCACATTGTAGGATTAGGTCATGTTTGGAATAATCAGTCAACATTTAGTAACAGCAGACTTAAATTTACATTACGCCAACAACTAAGAAATAGATATGTACAATTCTGGAAACAGAGAAAAACTGAATACAGCAGATTAGACTTTTACAACAAAATTAAAAGAAACAATTATCAAACTGAGAATTATCTAACTGATAAAATCGATCCTGCTCACAAACAAGCTCTTTGTCAACTCAGAATAAGCGCACATTATTGAAACATTGAACGAGGAAGATATGCAAACGTTCCCAGAGAAGAGAGGTTATGTGCTATATGTGAAGTTGTTGAAGATGAATTGCATTTCTTAGATACGTGTATCTTATTTCATAATTTGGGAAGCCATCTAATCACAACTATACAGCAGTATGACCATCAATCAAATGTGATCTCTAGAAAAATACAAAACAATATCCTAAAACCAAGTGACTTATTCACCTGCGATGACTGTCAAAAAACACTTGCCAACTATGTATTTCAGTGCATGCGCATTAGATGACCGTTTATTTCTTTGTTCCTTTTGTTCTTTGTTGTGTCTATTAATCCTTAAGGATTTTATGACAATAAATGAAGTTAAGTCACGTCAAGTCAAGTTACACACACACACACACACACACACACACACACACACACACACACACACGCACACACGCATGTGCACACTCTCCTGATGCATGTGTACACTTACTCCTTCGCGCATGTACACACGCACACAAACACATACACACAGACATACAAACACGCACATACACACACGCACAGAGGCTGCCACTGATTGATCGCAAGAGGGGTAGGAAAAGATCTGTGATGCCAAGATTGTGGTGTCAAGGTGTTGCTCAGTCTATTGTATTTGGAAAAGCCCACAGAGACTGTTCCGTTTTGAAGAAATTTACACAATGTTGGTTTGGAAATGATGCCGATATTCATTTGATTTGCAAAGCATCGTGCTCTGCCTTTCATGCTAGACTTATGGCCACTCCCTCTCTCTACCTTTATTTCTTTGAGGCGATCGATGGTGTGATGGCCTTGTACCTGTTCTTTTTGGTATTCTTTGACTTTTCTGAGGATTTCCGATTTTCCTAGATGTAAGCCGCTCGTTGTTGTTGCATTACCAGCAAGTCTGTCAGCCCGCTCATTTCCCTTAACACCTGCATGTCCCGGGCAGTATGACCATGTGAGTTTTTTAATCTGAAAGTTGTGCATTGCCTTATGCTGCTCTGGGCTTCCCGTTCCACTTTCAATTTTCTGTATGAGGTTCATTGAGTCGGTTAGAATCATGGCATGTTGGTTTCTGGGCATATAGATAGATGATAGCCACTGGAGTGCATGTGTCACAGCTTCAGCTTCCATCGTTAGGCTTGAGGTTGTGACTTTGTAGGCAGGATTATCTTCCCTAATTGTTTTTCCATTTTGTTTTGCAGTGAATCCCCAACCGGATTGGCCTTCCGTGACTGAGCCATCTGTATATGATGATGTCCTCTTCTTTACTGTTTTCTTCTATGAGTAGCTTCACTTCCGCATCAGTTTTGCCCTCTGGCCATTCCTGACAATGTCTTCCTAGAGTGGGTGAAATGGCTGTGTTGAAAAGATGGCTGAGGTTTTGGGGGTTTTCTCCCATTCTTTTGTTTCTTTCAGGTCTTGTAGTCGGCATACTAGCTGGATTGCGCCTACTGCTTGCCCCATCTGTGATCTTTTGGTGCCTTGATTGTGTCATGCAATGGGTTTTTAGGGTTTTCTAATGTTCTGAAGTAGGTCTTAACCTATTCTAACTTGTTTCTGGCCTGCACTGAAGGAAGGTCAAGCAGGTATTGCATGGTTTCTGTGGGCGTGTCTGTTGTTTCAAGGATTAGCCTCATAGCTTCATTTTGAACTCTTTCTAATTTTAGGAGGCAGCTTTGAGACGGTGTTGTTAGCCCAAGTCCGTAGTCGATCACACTGAGAACGAGTGATTGGTATAGCAGGAAGAGGTGGCGTTGTTCAGTACCTTTGGTTGCCATTGCTTTTAAGACTGAAAGACCCATTTTGCATTTGAGAACAGTATTTTCTGTATGTTTTCAGGTCAACATCCTGTTGAACTGTATTCCTAGTTGCATAGGCATTCGGTTTTCTTGATCTGAATTCTGTTGAATGACACAGGTGGTGGTGATTTGCTCGCAGTTCTGTTGTTGAGGGTGCAGCGTTTGAGCTTTCGCTAGATTGATGGTAGATCCTGTGTCCTTGCACCATTGAGCGATATTGTTCAGTTGTTTCTGGATGGCTTTAGTTCTTTCCTGAGCATCTTTCGAAGTTTTGAAGACCAGGCCATCATCCGCAAGAGAAAGCACCCGAGCTATTACATTGTTTTTTTAAGTCTGCAAGGCCCTTCGTGTAGACGTTGTAGAGGACAGGAGAGAGCTTCGTGTAGATGTTGTAGAGGACAGGAGAGAGCTGAGACCCTTGTGGTAGTCCCATGGATAGTTTAGAAGGTGCAGACGTCCAATCTCCGAGGCGTAGGACGACGGTTCTTTCCTGAAGCGCTGCTGCTGTCCATCTTGTCAGTGTCAAACTTACTCCATAGCATAGTAGCAGCTCCATGAGGTGCGCAAACTGGACTTTATTATAGGCATCTTCAAGGACGATTGCTACTGCTAGTGTTTCTTCTTTTTTTTAAAATCCTTCATATACCTCATTTTCCCATGTGGACTTAGTTGTTCTGTAACCACCTTGATTTGAAGGGAGAATGTGCCTGTGTTCAAGATCCCTTGCAAGTTTCCTGGCTATCATGTGTTCCATGTGCTTTCCAGCAATGTTTTGCATGGTTAGGATTCAGTAGCCGCTTACCTGACAATGGTCCTTTCCTGGTTTTGGTATGGGTTTTAAGATGCTGAGTGTCTAGTCCTCTGGCACATGTCCATTGTGGAAACTGTTTTGATAGAGATTGAAAAGTTTGCTTTTGTCTTCTTCCGATAGCTCCTTGATGTCCGAGTAGCGAACTTTGTCTTGGCTTGGAGCCGATTCTTTCTTGCATTTACTGATTTAGCTATTGCTTCATTTAGATCATCTATTGTCAAGTCATCATCAGGTCCAGTCTGCATAAGGGTTTGGTTTAACTCCTCAACATATTTCTTTTTTTCATCTAAGTTTCTTTGATCGCTCTGTTGTATGAAACGTTTGAGCAGGGTGGATCCTTTTTCTTCGTTTGTCTTAAGCTTGGTTCCATCAGTATCTAACATGTCTGGGGTTGTTGTTGTGCACGTTTTTCCTTCCATGCAACGATAAAATTGCCAGAACTCTGCACTGTCAGTGTTGTGTCATAACTGAGTGCCTCGCAAAACTGTTTCCACTTGTCATTTTTGGCCTCTTGAGCAATGACTTCAAAATGTTTTGTTTTTTCTTTCTTTTTTGTTTCAGTATCTTTGTCCAGAGAAGGTTTTGTTCTTTCTTTTTGCCAAAGTTTGACAGCAGCATGTTTTTCTATCCAGGCTCTCTCTGTGTCGGTATTCCACCATTGGGGGCTGAATAGTTTGCATCCTGTTCAGTGCCGTTCTTTTGTTTCTTCTGCGTCTTAATTTTTCGATGATGGTTGTCTCTTTGGTTTCATACTGAAATGGATCACGCGGTTTCATACAGGGTTTATCTGATAGTTTCTGTTGACTGAAAACTACTGGGAGGTGATCACTGCCTTGGTGTGGAAGCGTCTCTGCATTCATTCCTGCTCTGAGTTTTGGAGATGTTAGAGCGATGTCGATCACACTGTCACTGTCCCCTTGTCTTGTTCCAAGGCGAGTTGGGGATGTGGTTGTTATTGGGCTAAGAAGAATTTCCCCTGTCATTCCTTCAAGTGGGAGTCATTGTGGGTTGGTGTTCCGCTGGTCCCATAACTTCGATCTTGCATTAAGGTCTTCACAGATAATGACAGTCTCCAAATTCATTCTCTATTTCCTCTAAAAAGGCCTAATCCGCTTTTGTTGTGCAGGTTCCTGGGTGAACATAGGCATTGATGAGCATAATGCTTTTGTGAATCACCGTCAGGTTTTTCAAGACGCACACCCACTAGTTCACATGAGTTGCTACACCATTTTTCTACATTTATGGTGGAAACTTTGTTTTTTTAGATTTTTGTTTAGTATGATTGCTACTCCTCTCCCTTCATTCCTTTGAAGGACTGTGAAATTCTCAAAATGTATTGGTTTGTCTGCACTTGTCCTGGTCTCTTGGAGACATAAAATATCAAAATCATATGCCAATTTCTCAATTGTTGAGATTCTCATTCTCGTGCTGGAGCAATTCCATCTGCCGATTCTAAAGAATTTCTTTGACAGCCGCTCTGCTTTTGTCATTCTGCTACATAAGCACAATCTTTTCCCACCTCTTTTGCCATGCCTGTTTTGGGGATCTGAATTTATGTCTCGTGCAATGCAGCTGATCCCCGAGGTGCACGTGAGACAGGGTTTTGTTAGTATAATAAAACAGTAATCCCACTGATAGCAAGCTTGCAAAACACTATGCAGCAGGATGATTTTAATACATCTAAAAATATGGTGGTGGTGCGTTTCGTTCGCTTCCACAGATACCACCCACATTGCATTCTGCTGCCACAACACAGGATTGAATAAGCTGAATTAGAATTAGTCAATAACGCATTTCTGGGGATTGATCTTCCCGCACATGATTCACGTTTTGGAAACTTGGAGCCGGATGCAAGTTCCGCTGAAGTTGTTTCCAGCACGGTACGTTCTGCGTCCACGTGGATCGCACGCAACACATCCTCCTAGCTCCGCCATAAAACAGCGTGGCTGTGATCCGCACTCCGAATCGAAAGTGTGTGGGAACACTGACAACGTGAATATGACAAAAAACACATGGCCCTTGCAGGCTAAAACACTAGAAACACATCGACTGAATCATCTGCTTCCAATGCTGTGAAACACCACACCCACTCAAAATTTCCACGTTTCTGTCTCTGGTGCTTGGTGTTTACGTGCTGCAAACAAACAATGGAAATGATACAATTTTTAGTTGTTCATTACAAGAGCTGTGTTTTACTGGAAAAAACAGTAAGATAATAAATAATGGTAGATTCTCTCAAAATGTGATCGGTTCTACATGTGTCAAATTGTATGTATGTGACTTCTGTATGTCTTTGGTATTTCGCAAAATTTGACACATAAATCAGTTTTGTGTACAACGAATCATATTTGTGCAAATCTGCAGAAACGGAGAAAAAAAGAAATCTTGTTTCCTGTGTGTACGTGATTTGAAGCATTTTCAATGCAACTTTGTTTTTGCAAGCAGAATTGCATGCGTCATGGTAATTAGAAATGTGCTCAACATTACTGTTTGTGTTTCTTGATGAAATGCTTGTTCTTTTCCGTGTGCGTGTTCTTCTTGTGCTTGTTCTTCTTCCTGCGATGTCCATCAGCTATTCCGGCTATTATTGACATATGGGAAGTGCACAGCCTGGAGAGGGAGAGATAAAAGAGGATGGAAATAGACAAAGAAAAGGAAAAGGATTTTGGTGCTAATGGTTAATTAAGGCGCAGCTGCATGCGGAGCTGAACTCAGGCTTTGGGCCTAAGGCCCAGCAGCCACCTAATTGAAGCTGCAGGCCCGCAAATTGCCACACCACGGGGAAAAAAAGAAAAAAAAAGAAGAGAGGCAAGGCCTTCAAGACTGACTTGTGACATGCACTTACTACAGCAATTGAATCAAAACACAAAAAATCAATTGCAAAACAAAAGTCAAGACACCTCCCAACATAGAAATATATACCACACAAAGTTGTGTTGGATTTCACATTGTTTATTTTATTTTATTTTTTTCACTTTTTTTTCAAAATTAAAGTCACAAAGGAAAAAAAAAAATTTCTAACTCACACTTGCTTTTGTTTAAATGAAAGAGGAAATGCACCTAAGTGTGACCAACATACAGACACACACAGACACACACATATATAAGATGTAACTGAACATTTTGTTAAACTATTATGTAATGCATTATAAGCTTTGTCATAGAGAAAACAATTAATACAATGTGAAAAAACAACTCATTATGGGTATTAACATTGTGCCTGTCTACTTTATGATTACAATTAGTATTAGAAAAAAAATGACATTCACAACACATTTTCATCATATTACAGATTTTTGTGAACACTCTGATTCAGTAAGACCCAACACACACACACACACACACACACTGAGACACACACACACACACACACACACACACACACACACAAACAAAATTACTTCATAAGCTAGACCTTTTTTTAAAACGGTCACTCTTTTTCTAGTGTAAACTTCAAAGTCATACAACTATTTGAGTATGCAGCTGCATTACATGCTCACACATGAAAATCAAAATTCAGATGATAAATATAGGTCAGTTACATTTTATACATGTATTTATATAAATACATAGATGTAACTGAACAGTGAGCTTTTTACTATGTAAGAAAAACAAAAATAAATACATAATTATAAACTTATAATTGTTGAGGAAAAGTGTAATACAGTGTGAAAAAATAAATATAGATATTAACAATGTGCATGCGTATGTGTTTCAAATGATTGTTCAAACTCAAATTTGCTTTAAAAATAAATATAGATATTAACAATGTGCATGGCTGTTTGTTTCAAATGATTGTTCAAACTCAAATTTGCTTTTTGTTTAAGTGAAAAAGGATTCAACTTCATATAAGAAATAAAGTTCAGTTACACTCCATACACAAGATGCATGGTTCAACACACCCCCCCCACCCCCCCGGAATGGATCGGTCAGGCCAGGGTCTGTTTTCCAGCAGTCTGAAATCAGTTATGTGAACTGTTATCAGTCATACTATATTATTGTTACAGAACCTCACACACAGACACAGACAGACACACACACACACACACATGTGAACACAACAAACAACTCTTTCATTTAATAAATATCTATGTATCCTCATGTATAAAGATTTTTTTTCTTGTAATCTCTCTCTCTCTGTGTGTGTCTGTGTGTGTGTGTGTGTGTGTGTCATGCACCTCTAATTCAGTAAATACATTCCACATTTGAATCAGTTTTGTGCTCAAAACATGTGTACACAAATACATAATATAATATATATAATTTATATAGATAGATAGATATAGATATATGTGAACACAACAAACTTTCATTTATCTATTATCCTCATGAATAAAGAATTTTATCTTGTAATCTCTCTCTGTCTCTTTCTCATACACATCTAATTCAGAAAATACATTCCACATTTGAAACTATTTTGTGCTCAATTATTGTTACAGAACCTCACACACACACACACACACACACACACACACACACACACACACACACACACACATGTATACACACATGTGAGCACAACAAAAACTCTTTCATTTAATAAATATTTATGTATCATGTATAAAGATTTTTTCTTGTTATCTCTCTCTCTCTCTCTCTCTCTCTCTCTCTCTCTCGTGTGTGTGTGTGTGTGTGTATGTGAGAGAGAGCGAGTTTGAAGAAATTCAATATCAAAGTTCAAGTTCACAAGACATGTCATAGTATTCCGATCTATATTGAATTGTATGATATGAATAATATTGATTAAACCCACACATGTTCTGATCCTGATTATAAAGATGATATCAAGTTGACAGGATCTGTTGTTCTGGATGGCTGTGTTTCAAAGGCGTGTGACACTGTGTTGTGTAGCCTGGTGTCGTGTTCGTAGTGCAGGCCCAGGGTAGTCTGCTGCTGATGCAGAAACTGAGCCAGTGGGGAGTTGTCAGACTGGTCAGTTTTGAGGGTGGATGGCTGGGCTTCATCAGTGGTTGCTGTCTGTGCCGTTGTTGTTTTTCTTCTTTCCCTTCTCTACCCCCTTCATGTGTTGTCAAACACATTGTTTAACAAGCATCGTCTGCTACAAGCATTACTGACACAGTCTCGGGGCAAACGACGCCCCATTTTACCATTTAATTTCATAGTTTTAAAGTTGATATGAAAATTGAGTAATCTGTCAAACTAATAACATGTAGAGCCAAGTACGAGTACTTCTAAACGTCGAATGAAGTGAAAAGGACTTAATTTTGAAAAAAGTCAGGACTGGAAATTTTTGTTTCATCAAGGGTATTAACTCTCATGGTTTATTATTTTTAACTGTGAATTCCGACAGATTTTTTTGATATTTTTATGTCAGTTTGGGCATAATCCAGTAAGTGATGAGGCGTTCACAAATCTTTCTCTGAATAAATATTTAACGGTCTCCTTCTCCAACTTTCTATCACATGTTATCGTGCATTGTTGATTGAATATTGGATTGAATGGGCAGGTCAGCTACTTGAAACAAAATGTCGCCCTTCGAGCTTGCGAGCACGCGCTTTGAATATGTATAAATATGTGTACGCAATTGATTTTTGCCCATGACCTTCAGGGCTTAGCCAGTAGATCTGTAAAGTCCACTTGTAGTATTGATTTTAGTATTTTCTGAAAAAGACCACTTGGGTGAATGAACACAGTGAAAGCTCTGTACACTGAGAGTATAACACAAGCTTTTTATGTATTGAGTATAATTTCAAAATGTAATGTTTAAGATGAGAAAGATCAGTTCAAAGCAAATTAACTCCTGTAGCATTAATTACAGATTAATTTCCCCATTTTACTGTCTGCACCAAAGACATGCACCAGAAATATAATTTCCATGCTTACCAAAAGAAGTTCCTGTTTGAACAAAAAATGATAAAAATGACTGCTCTTGTTGTTGTGTCAGAATATCAGATCAAAGTGCCAAGTTTAGAGAATAAAAAAAGATATAAATATAACAGTAAATTCAGTTTCCATATAATTTGGCTTCTTTTAAAAAAAATTTTGTGCCCATCCCAGAGGTGCAATATTGTTTTAAACAAGATGACTGGAAGGAACTGGATTTTTCCTATTTTTATGCCAAATTTGGTGTCAACTGACAAAGTATTTGCTGAGAAAATGGCAATGTTAAAGTTCACAACAGACACACAGACACACACACACACATACACACACACACAACCAAACACCGGGTTAAAACATAGACTCACTTTGTTTACACAAGTGAGTCAAAAAAACAGATGGGTTTAATGTTTACTGTGATCTGGACACCTTGGGGATAAAGGTGTCCAAGGAGGGGGACTGGACGGTCTCAGCAGGGAGGGCTTTCCAGTCATGGAGGGTTCTGGGGGGGAAAGGAGTAGCTTCTGTCATCTGTGCGGCATGTGATCTGCTGGTACTGGTTTGTGTGGTATGTTCTGTTGCTTGCAGTCAGGGGTTTAAGGCTGTCACACCTTACGCATACCAGGCCGCTCTGTATCTTGTACAGCATGGCAAGTCGGCTGGTGCGGCGGTGTTGTTGAAGGGAGGTCCACTGGAGTTGACCCAGCATATCAGCAACACTGGATGTGTTTCTGTGCCGGTTCAGGACAAAGTGGGCTGCTCTTCGCTGGGTTTTCTCCAGCTTGTTGGTCAGCTTTTCGGTGTGTGAGTCCCAAACGGTGCAGGCGTACTCCTTTATGGGCCTAACTATGGCCTTACAGGTCAGGTCAGGTCATTGGATCTGCTACTGGTAACCTGTAATCCAGTACAACCTGTTCAGGGTCGGGTTGCCGGCGACTAAACTGGCACTCCCACCGCTCCCTTCCGGGACTGGTGAGGCGGGTGGCTAGACACCCTTATGGAGATCCATAAAAGGGCGTTGGCTCAGGAGAGCCACCGATGGCCATCTAGCTCCACTGTGCTGTGTGCATGCCACATGCAGTTGGCCCCCAGGGTGTGTCTACCCATGCATGCGAAGTCTGGATCCGGCAGAATCTGCGGAAGAAACCTATCGGTTCAACGGAGAGGAAGGCAGTTACAGCAACGCACTGTGGAGTGCAGAGAGCAAGATGAGACACCGAAAGGATATCTTGGTCATCCACTGCATCCGTGCTCATCCTCCAGTTGTCTCGACTTAGTCTTGCCACTGGAAATTGGTGGACCCGGACGAGAGAGTGAGGTCGACGTTGCGCAACTCCTCTTCACTTTAAACAAACTCATTGCGCAAGTCATCAGTCAACCAAAATGACCTTTCATTCTTCATCATTTCATCACCCCCAAGTCCTGTGGCGACAGGCGAGCGACGAAACGACAGGTGTGGGTACACTGGCAGTCGCAGCCGCAGACCTGCACGCAGGCGGCTCAGGCCATAGGGTCGTTCTTCGTCGACAGGAGCAGCGATGGAGCTCGGCAGCCGTCTGAGCATCTGAGCAGCCCTCTTTAGGAATGCACTGCTCACCTCCCTGGCATGAGGAAGGGGCTAGAAAAGGTGCCCTAAAAATTGCCTGCTCCATATCACCCTGGCCAGCATACCGCGGCTGGCGGGGACCCTACATCAGCGGTCGAAACAACAAGAAAGAAAAGAAAAAAACAAGGATCGTTCCTCTCACCATTGGTGCTTGGAACATAAGGACTCTCCTGGACAGAGATAACGTGGACAGACCCCAAAGGAGAACGGCACTAGTTGCATCCGAACTCGCCAGATACAACATTGACATCGCAGCCTTGAGTGAGACTCGGCTTGCAGGCGAAGGTGAGCTCTGTGAACAGGGATCTGGCTACACCTTCTTCTGGAGTGGACGAGGAAGCGAAGAGCGACGTGAGGCTGGCATTGGTTTTGCAGTAAAAACAGCACTTGTCAGCAAGCTAGCTGGAATCCCAAAGGGAGTCAACGATAGGCTTTTGACCATGAAACTCCCACTGGCATCTGGCCAGAAGCACCTCACCATTGTCAGTGCCTACGCCCCAACCATTACCAACCCGGATGAAGTGAAGGTGAAGTTCTACGAGGACCTTCACTCTGTCATTGCTGCTATCCCTAAAGCAGACAAGCTCATCATTCTTGGGGACTTCAATGCTAGAGTTGGCTCTGACTACATCTCCTGGGATGGAGTGATTGGAAAGCACGGTGTGGGCCACTGCAACCCAAATGGATTGTTTTTGCTTCAGACCTGTGCGGAGCACGAACTGCTGATAACCAACACAGTTTTCTGCCTCCCTACCCGTAACAGGACGTCATGGATGCACCCTCGCTCAAAGCATTGGCATCTCATTGATTATGTCATCGTCAGGAAGAGGGATAGGCAAGATGTACGTGTAACAAAGACCATGTGCGGCGCCGAGTGTTGGACAGACCATCGCCTTGTAGTCTCGAAGTTGAATATTCGAATCCAGCCCAAGAGACGCCCCCAAGGCCAGAAGGCTCCAAAACGGCTCAACATCGCTAAGCTGAAAAACATCACCATCAAACAGTCCTTTGTGGAGCTGCTGGAAGATCGTCTGGAATCCGCCTCTCTGGACAACCAGAATGTTGAGTCTGACTTGAGGACCCTGCGTGAGCTGATCTATAGTACAGCTTCAGAGACCCTGGGACCCATGACCAGAAAGCACAAAGACTGGTTTGATGAAAACTGTGATGAAATCAAGCAGCTTCTGGATGAGAAACGCAGTCTGCATCAAGCCTACCTGAGCAACCCAAAGTCCACATCAAAAAAGGATGCGTACGATGTCATCCGCAGGACTGTTCAGCAAAAGTTACGCCAGATGCAGGATAAGTGGCTGAGTGACAAAGCTGATGAGATCCAGGGATAAGCTGACAGGCACGATATGAAGAGGTTCTATGATGCCTTAAAAGAAGTCAACGGCCCCACATCCTCAGGATCATCCCCCCTCCTCAGTGCTGGGCTGAGCACTTCAACAGTGTCTTAAATCGCCCTTCCTCCATAAATGATGAAGCCATAGACCGTCTCCCACAAGTCCCCATCAACGAAGCACTGGACAATCCGCCAACACATCTTGAGACCCAGAAAGCAATCCGTCTGCTATCCAGTGGCAAAGCACCTGGCTCAGACTCCATACCAGCAGAGGTCTACAAGGATGAAGGCACTGTGCTGACTGAGAAGCTTCATCAGCTGTACTCACTCATGTGGAAAGAAGAGACGATCCCCCAGGATTTCAAAGATGCATCTATCATTCACTTGTACAAGCGAAAGGGGAACCGGCAAGCCTGTGATAACCATCGGGGCATTTCCTTGCTCTCCATCGCAGGCAAGATACTTGCCAGGATCCTACTAAACCGCCTCACAGCACACCTTGACCAAGGTCATTTGCCTGAGAGCCAATGTGGATTCCCGAAAGAGCGTGGAACCACCGACATGGTGTTTGCTGCAGGCAGCTGCAAGAGAAATGTCAGGAGCAAAATGCTGATCTGTTCTCCACCTATGTCGACCTCACTAAGGCCTTCGACACCGTGAGTAGAGAGGGACTGTGGAAGATCATGGCCAAGTATGGATGCCCTCGGAAATTTATTTCCTTGGTCAGCCAATTCCATGAAGGCATGCAGGCTCGAGTCCAGGACAATGGCGAAACATCTGCTCCTTTTGCTGTCACAAATGGTGTCAAGCAAGGCTGCGTCCTGGCTCCAACGCTGTTCAGCCTCATGTTCTCTGCAATGCTTACTGATGCCTTCAGAGATGGCGATGTTGGAATCGGCCTAAAGTACAGAACTGATGGCAAGTTGTTTAACCTCAGAAGGCTTCAAGCAAAAACGAAGGTCATGACAGACATCATCAGAGACTTTTTGTTTGCTGATGATTGTGCCCTCAACGCTGGATCTGAAGCTGACATGCAACTCAGCGTCGACAAGTTTGCCACTGCCAGCAGGAACTTCGGCCTTACCATCAGCATGAGGAAAACTGAAGTTCTCCATCAGCCAGCCCCAGGGAAACCCTACGTTGAGCCCAACATCACAGTCAACGGTCAGAGACTCAGTGCGGTGGAGCGGTTCACATACCTTGGCAGCACACTGTCACGAAATACGACCATCGATGATGAAGTGAACGTCAGGATTGCAAGAGTAAGCGCAACTTTTGGTAGAATCAATGCAAATGTCTGGAACAGAAGAGGCATTAGTCTTGAGACCAAGCTAAAGGTCTACAGAGCAGTAGTTCTCCCCACACTACTGTACGCCTGCAAAACTTGGACAGTGTACCAACGACATGCCAAGAAGCTGAACCACTTCCACACAACATGCCTCAGGAAGCTACTGAACATCAAGTGGCAAGACAGGACCCCAGACACAGAGGTGCTCGCAAAAGCCACCCTTCCCAGCATCTTCACCATCCTGATGCAGTCCCAGCTTCGCTGGGCTGGACACGTGGCGCGCATGCCCAAAAGGCTCTTCTATGGCGAGCTGCAACAAGGGAAGAGATCACACGGAGGTCAGAAGAAGCGCTTCAGAGATACTCTGAAAGTCTCTCTGAAAGCGTTTGATATCAACCCTGACTCCTGGGAGGAATCTGCAGTAGACCGTGACAAATGGCGCGCTGCTGTGCACAAAGGCGCCAAGTTGTGCGAGGCCAACAGGACTGCTGCAGCTGTTCAGAAGAGGCAGGCCAGAAAGTCATGGGCAAACAAGCTCCCTGACAATGGTATGCCTGTCTTTGTCTGCCCCAACTGTCAGCGAACATTTCGTGCGCAGATTGGACTATTCAGCCATCTGCGCATTCACAGATAGATTCATGAGCATCCTCCCCCTCACCCCACCACCACCCTCCCCCCATCCCCCAGCTGGATGACAACGATGGTCATCATCGATCTCGATGGACACACCACCACCAACTATGGCCTTGTACGCTAGCTCCTTTGTCTTGGTTGAGCACACCTTCAAGTTCCTTCTCAAGAAGCCCAGCATTCTGTTGGCCCTTGCACAAACATTGTCCACATGGACTCCCCAGGACAGGTTTGACTGTAGGGTGACCCCAAGGTACTTTGCTGAGGACACTCGTTCAAGGGTATGGCTGTGGAGGGTGTATTCCTGCCCATAATTGTTATTGTTCTTGCCGTTGTTCTTGTGCTTGTTCTTCTTGGTCCTGTGTTTCTTGTTGTTTTTGTTGATCATCATCTTCTTCTTCTCATTTTCAGTTTGAATCAACAGTATTGATGCAACTTTATGTTTTTGCAAGCCGAATTGCATGTGTCATGATAATTAGAAATATTCTCAACATTATTGTCAGTGTTTCCTGATGAAATGTTGCCAACAAAGACGGAAAATTCCTGTTATAGTTGATTTGCCCGCAGTTTTCGATTCCGCGGCAGTGCACGTTTGGTAAAAGCACCTTACATGTTGGAAGAGGTTGATGTCAATGTAGAAAAGGTGAACGATTATTGTGTTACGATCACACGGTCCACTTTAAGATATGTGGCTGTTGAAATTTCCAGAGTTCTAATAGTCGGCTATATGTGAGCATGAGTTACTGTTGAGATGAGATTTTTTTGATGCAGCGCATGTTGCGATCTCTACGCTTTTTTTATTTCTTTGTTGGAGAGCGACAGGAACTGTATTCATTTTTTGAAGATGAAGGTACCAGACAGCTGGAAACAAGCAGAAGTTAAACCATTTTTTTTTAAGGTAATAAGAATGAACCAAGTAAATACAGGCCAGTAAATCTTACATCTGTGGTATGTAAAACTTATGAAAGTATTATCAGAAGTAGGCTGAATAACCATTTTAATTAAGAATAATGTTTCGTCTTATTACCAATACCAGTATTGATTTACATCTGGAAGGTCTTGTGTTACACTATTATTAAATATTATTCAAGACTGGATGATTGTGATAAACAGCAACATATTTATCAACATTGTTTTCCAAGACCTTCAAAAGGTCTTTGATAAGGTTCCACATAAAAAGAATAATTGATACACAAAATGAATATTTTAACGTATCAAAGTGTAGAGTAATGCACAGGGGAAGAAAAAATCCAGAAAACAAATACCATTTGATAATAGAAGACACCACACAGGACATTGAAAAATGTCAAAGTGAGAAAGACCTTGGCATAATTTTTTATAATAAACTATCATTTGACATACATATACAGAATATAATAAATAAGCCAACCAGATGATAGGAATAATTAAGAGAACATTTACCTATTTAGATAAAGATATATCTCTTAGACTGTATAAAGCATTGGTTAGATCACGTGGAATATGGTAATATTGTGTGGCACCCATACCTCAAGAGACAATCTATAGAAAGGGTACAAACAAGAGCAACTAAGTTATTAAAAGAATGCAAATCTTTGAGCTATCAACAGAGACTTATATACTTAAATCTGCATTCATTAAAGGGTATAAGGCTCAGAGGGGATTTAATAGAAACATACAAAATGTTAAATTGCTATAATGAAGTCAATGTGAATAATATTTTTAGAATGACAGACTATGAGAGTACAAGAAATTCAATGATGAAAATTTGTAAAGAGCACTGTAATACTAACCTAAGGAAAAATTCATTAGCTAATAGAATTGCACAAATATGGAATGCACTACCAATTGAAACTAAACTTGTGCAAAATACTAATGTGTTAAAAAAACCCCTTGACATGAACATCAATTTAAAAGAAAAATTTATTGACTTTGATGAGTGATTTACAGTATGTGTAAAAGAAAATATATATATATCCCACAAAAGGAGACCAATATTGAAAGGGACATAAAAAAAAAGGTCGTGAGGCCTGGGCAGTCAGATGCCAGTCCCTACACTACTACTACTACTGCTACTACTATGAATGGCTATGGTATTTGGTGTCAGCCCGATACTCCCCTGTGTCGATACTCCCCCATGTCAATACTCCTCCGGCTTGATAGCCCCTCTCACAAAGATACAAAAACAGTCAAATACAGATGATGCTTTCTGCTTGATCAAAGATGTGTTGTGGAATGATGAATGTGTCCTCATGTGTCATCTTCATACCAGCCATCCGCCTTCAGAGTTGAGTGCGCCACTTGTGTGTTGGGGCCCGCTGTTGTGTGGGCTCACTGCCTTGTAGTTACACGGGCCGTGTTACACGGACTTACAATTTTTCACCACGACTCAGTGTATCTGTGAGGAAACGCTCTCACACTCTCATTCTCTCTCTCTCTCAACGATTCATAGACTGTAGGTGGCAGGAGTAGGAAAGCCATATTGAAACGAGCAAAAGATTTGAAATGTATCGAAATTATACCTCTACCAGCCGCCGTGGCAAAGTGGTTAGCGTCGCGGACTGACGGCTTGGAGGACGCAGGTTCAAATCCCAGCAGAGGTGGGTTTTTCGGCCCGTGGTCGGCTCCTACCCAGAGTTGAGTGTGCTGTGGGCTTAAATGGGGAGACTGGGACCACACAGTTGAGTGTCATCCACTTCAAGGATGCGTATTTGGGTGTGTTGCTCTAATTACCTGACCAACACTGCAAGTGTCTGTATCTCTTGGGCCTGGTTGATGCCGGGATGTCCTTATGACAGGAAGCGTAGAGTACAGCCTTGTTACACAGTCTCAAACCAAAATGGACCTCCATAGCAACATCGTCCTCCTCTTCCTCCTTCATCATCATCAATATAAACAAAACAGTCTCAAAGTCTGTGGCCTTTCATGCCCTGCTCTCATGGTGATTGCAGTTTCGATACCCCTCCACTTCTGTGCTTGAGGTGAGTCCTGTCAGTGTCTTCAGTGTCGGTAGATTCATGGGGGACTGCTGTTTGAGGGATGTGGTGGCAGTCTCCACACTGGGAGGGACGCTTACTCAGTCTGGCTCAGTGTCCTAAGTATGTTAAATCAGAACAGGCACCAGTGAACACCACCGAAGTGACTCAGTAGCAGTGCAGGGTCTCCCTTGGTGTGTGGCCTCCTGGCGACCTAACATCGATGGTTCCCTGCGGAACTGATGCTGGAACTGTGACGGACGAACCCAGGTGTGGTCATGTATGGGGGAATCTAAATGAGCGGCATAGGAGTAATGCCACTGAAATGGTGCAGATGATGGGGCAGCAGAAAAAAAGAAGAAAAAAAAGAAGAAATTATACCTCTGATCATATAGTGAAGCCATACCTTTTGTTTGTTTTTAATAGACACTTCAGACTTACATGGACCAGATTTACATTTGGAATTTCTGAAGTAAACACACACAGATATCGTTACAAAGCAACATGTCATTCTGAACTGTTGTGCCCATTGTGCAAAGGATTTAGAGAGGATAAAGTTCACTTTGTTTTAAAATGTCCCATGTTGACTGACGTACAAATCCAATTTATTCCCCCCAAATATTATATATATCCATTCTTGTTTCAGCTATGTTTATTAATGGCATCTAACGATGAAAACATCATACATACTTTCGCTATGTATTTTTATAAAGCACTGCAATTAATAGAGACACTTATTTCTTAGATTCACTGATAGTTTGTTGTGAAAGACATTGCGTTGTTTATATTACCAATTGCAATGACACATATAAAACTGTTATTACCCCCTATTCATATGGGGCTATGGCCTAAATTGAATAAACCCTCTCTCTCTCTCTCTCTTTCCATCTCTCATTTCCTGTTTCTCTGTCTTTCCCCCTCTCTACCACTCTCTCACTCTCATTCTCTCACTCTTCCCTTTGTCAGTTTCTCTCTCTCTCTTTCTCTCTCTCTCTCTCTCTCTCTCTCTCTCTCTCTCTCTCGTATGTGCTTAGATATGAGTGCGTGGATTAGTGTGTGTGTGTGTTGGCGTGTGCGCACGCACAACTTGTTAGTGTGTGTTTATGAAAGCATGTATTAGTTTTAGTGTGTGTGTGTGTGTGTGTTTTGTTTGTTCTGTAGTTTTAACATCTTTTCACAGCAAGTGATTTTAAATGAGGGTAGGGAAATAAATTGTGGGAGGAAAAAGAAATTACTGTGTACGCATGCGAGTATGCGAAAGTGTGTGTGTATGCGTGTGATTTTATTCTGTGTTTTTATTTCAGAAATCATAATTTACCTGTCTGTCAAGTCTAAATTGTGGTAGAGATGTAGGGGGATGGTAAATATGGACCATTTTTCCTTCTTTGGGCCATATAAATAACTCTTGGGGGTGTATGTGCTTGAAACGGCACTATATCCACATCTTTCATCACACAGTTAATTTCTTTATGTCCACAGAAAGAAATTAGAATGGGCTTTTCTGTAAACTACATTAAAATTGGACTAGTGCCATAATAGCTTGTCACGTGATCAAACAGTTGCGGTATACTGAAAATGCTTAAATGCCAGCAACCTGATTACTGGATGAAGAATTTCTTTATCAGTGTAAGGTAACTGCTGGCATAATTAGGCATTATGTTAGAATAGATTCGTATTATGGTATGCATATACATCATATACCACCTGGATGGATCCGTGTTCGACCTTTGTCGTCTCACCGCTCGAACCAAGACCTTGGAGAAACTCATCCTTGAAGCTCTCTGTACGGATGACTGTACCCTCATGGCACGCAAGGAAAACCACCTGCAGGTCATTGTCAACCACTTTGCAGAAGCATCTAAGCTGATGGGACTGACAATCAATCTTGGAAAACCAGAGGTCCTGGTCCAAACCGCCCCAAACACAGCTAAGCCCCAGTCAGCCATTACCATTGATGGAGACAGAAAATAAGCAAATTCTGCTCCAAGAAAATATTTAAACAAACTAGTCAAATGGACAGAGATGTGGTAAATTAAGTTTAACAATGATAAATGTAAAGTTCTTTATGTTGCTATAAAAATATAAAGATAACCCCAAACACAATTAATGAGTTATCATATCAGCTTTGAGGATCCAGAACAAACTGAGTTAGAAAAGGATTCGGGAATTTTAGTTGATAAAAATCTAACTTTTGCACAGCACATTAATGCTACAGTAAAAAATGCAGTCAGAATAGCAGGCATGATAACTCATTTTATCCAGTTTAAAAATAAAGATGTCATTTTGCCATTATTTAGATCATTAGTAAGACCAATCCTGGAATATGGTAATGTGGTATGGTCCCCCTCCCTTAGGAAACATATTGACTTGATAGAAAATGTACAGAGAAGATTTACCAAGCAAATAAAAGTAATAGGCCTCCTTCGGTCATGGCTGACCATGGATAGAGTATATCCGACCTAATGTCTGATTGGGCTGTCTGGACCAAGCAGCATCGCCTGTGACTGTAGAGACCGATGCAAGAGAGACAGTCTCTGTCGCAGCGGTCACATGTGTAACAGTTTGTCCTCACCATTCCGTAGCTGATTCTTGCGAGTGCTTCTCCAGCTGTTGCGGTCATCTGCAAGGTCCTCCCAGGACTCTGTTGATCTCAAGCACCTTCATGTCACGTTTGCAAACGTCTTTGTATCTCAGCTGTGGGCGGCCGATGCTTCTCTGCCCCGTGGCGAGCTCTCCATAAAGGATGTCTTTTCAGTTTTGGGATGTGACCATCTTCCATGCGGCGAACATGGCCCAGCCAGCGCAGCCGACGCTGTCTCAGCATGGTATACATGGTTGGGAGGCCAGTGCAAATAAGGACTTCGGTGTTTGTCACCTTGTCTTGCCAGGAGATGCCGAGTATGCGCTGTAGGCTTCTCAGGTGGAAGGTATTGATCCTTTTCTCCTGACGAGCATGTGTGGTCCACGCCTCACTGCCATACAGCAAGGTGCTGAGGACGCAGGTGTTGTATACAGCCATCTTTGTCCTCGTGGTCAGCTTGGGATTTGTCCACACTCTTTGTTTGAGGCGGGCTAGTGTTGTGGCTGCCTTCCCAATCCTCTTGTTGATCTCAGTGTCAAGGGAGACATTGTCAGTAATGGTGGACCCAAGGTAAGTGAATTGATGGATGGCTTCAAGCTCGTAGTCATCAATGGTGATGGCTGGTGGAGATGGCATGTCTTGGCCTAGGACATTTGTCTTCTTGAGACTGATGGTCAGACCGAAATCTTTGCAGGCCTGGGAGAAGTAGTCCATTAGTGACTGCAAGTCCCGCTGGGTGTGGGTCACAGCTGTGGCATCGTCGGCAAAGAGCATGTCTCTGATGAGGGCTTCGTGGACTTTTGTCCATGCTCTGAGGCGGGCAAGATTGAAGAACCTGCCATCAGATCTGGTCCGCAGGTAGATCCCTTCTTGCGCTGTGCTGAACGCATGCCTCAGGAGAAGAGCAAAGAAGATTCCAGATAGGGTGAGGGTGAGGATGCAGCCTTGTTTGACAGCGCTGCGTACATCAAAGAGCTTGGAGAGGTTGCCATTAAACTGCACCATCCCTTACATGTTGGAGTGGAAGGACTCAATCAGGCTGTGCAGTTTGGGGGGGCAGCCGATCTTTGAAGAGCCCTGAAAAGGCCGTCTCTGCTGACTAGGTCAAAGGCCTTGGTGAGGTCAATGAATGTGACATACAGGGGCATCATCTGCTCTCTGCACTTCTCCTGGATTTGGCGAAGGGAGAAGATCATGTCCACCGTGGATCTCTCTGCTCAGAAACCGCACTGTGATTCCGGGTAAACGCGTTCAGCCAGTTTCTGCAGGCGGATTAGACGGACCCGAGGGAGGACTTTGCCTATAATGATGAGAAGCGAGATGCCTCTGTAGTTGTTGCAGTTGCTCCTTTCGCCCTTGTTTTTGTACAGGATGATGATCTTGGCGTCCCTCATGTCCTGCGGTATAGCTCCCTCATTCCAGCACTGACAGAGGACTGTGTGCAGAGGATGTAGAAGAGTAGTCTTGCAGTGTTTAATGAGGTCAGGGGGAATTCCGTCGCTGCCAGGTGCCTTGCCTGATGTCAGGCTGTTAATGGCCTTGCTGAGTTTGTCCTCAGTTGGCTCTGTGTCAAGTTCTTCCATGACCGGCATGCACTTGATGGCATCGAGGGCTGAGTTGGACACCTTGTTTTCTTTGGAGTAGAGGTCGGAGTAGTGTTGTGCCCATCTCTCCATCTGCTGGCTGGGATTGTTGATTACTTCCCCAGTGGAGGATTTGAGGGGGGGCAAGTGTTGCTCTGTGTTGGTCCCAGTGCCTTCTTGATGCCATCATACATCCGTCAGATGTTGCCTCTTTCAGCAGCATTCTGTATCTCTTCACTGAGCTCTGTCCAGTACTCATTTGCACATCACCTGGCATTAAGCTGAACCTTACTCCTGGCGGCCCTGAGGATTTGCAGGTTCCTCTCACTGGATGACCGTTTGTACTCGGTGAGTGCAGCGCGCTTGGTCTCACTAATGGGAGTCATCTCTGATGATTTGGCCTCAGACCAGTCGTGGGACTTCGCGGTTTTCTTCCCAAAGGTGGCCATAGCAATGCGGTGCATGGTGTTTTGTAGCGTTTCCCATCTTTCTGTGGCAGAGTCTCTGGGCTGCAATGCATCGAATTCTCTCTCAAAGGCCTCTGAGAACTGTTCTACAAGGTCTGGCTGAGACATCTTGCTGATGTCAGTGTGAGAGTTTCCTTGTTTCTTTGAGCAGTGGAACTTCTTTGGTTGCAGTCTGATCTTGCAGCATACCAGAGAGTGATCCGTGTTGCAGTATGCGCTGTGGTAAGAGTGAGTGTGGAGAAGGTTTTTGATGGCAGCTCGTCTTACTAGGATCAGATCCAGTTGGTGCCAATGTTTTGAGCGCGGGTGCCTCCAGGAGACTTTGTGTTGGGGCTTCGTCCTAAAGAAGGAGTTCATGGCAGGCACAAAAGTCAAGTAGTCACTGTCCGTTCTCCTTCATTTTCCCCACCCCAAAGGAACGAGACAGGAGGGCCACGAATCGTTGTCTGCACCCACTCTGGCATTGAAGTTGCCCAGGAGAACAAGTTGTTCTGTCCTGGGGATGTTCCTTATGGTTGATGCGAGATTTTCGTAGAACTCATCCTTGGCGTCTGGAGAGGCCGACAGAGTTGGAGCATATATGCTGACAAGAGTGACATAGCCTTCGGAGGTGTTGAGGCAGAGAGTCAATAGTCGTTCTGAACCGCCTCTGCCTGGTTCGATCATGTTCAGCAGGCTGTTCCTGACTGCAAAGCCTACTCCATACTCTCTTGGGGCATCAGAGCTCTTTCCTTGCCAGAAGGTGTAGTCCCTCTCCTTTAGTGTTCCTGAGTCAGCCAGCCGTGTTTCCTGCAGAGTGGCAATGTCCAGATTTAGTCTCTTTAGCTCGCTGTTTATGACAGCCGTCTTTCTGGTGTCACTGATGTCTTGCAGATCTTGGGAGAGCCCAGGCATCATTGCTGGACATTACAACAGGCCAGTTTCATTGTTGATCCGTTTCTTGAAGTTTTCTTTTTGCCTGGTGTGGAAATTAACGACCTGCTTGTCGGATATTCTCCTAATCTTCATACACCCATAGAAGAAGGCAGGTGGGACACCACCTAACTGGCTGGGGGCTGCCCAGCTTGGGCGGGCAGTAGCTGTCCAGTGGGACGCGAAGGTCCCTCCCACTGTCAAAAGCAACCCCAGGCATCAGCTCTACGCCAATTGAGCGCTTACTTATAACCGGTAACTGTTGCTTCACGTGTTGTTCCGACGCTAGAGCTAGTAGCGAAGCTGGAGTGTCCTCTCCAGGTTGTAGGTGGAAGGTGTTTGTGGATGGATGGACGGATATAAGACTGGGCATTGTAATATGGAAGACAGGCTGTTGCCCATGCAGCTTGTCCCCCCTCTCCACCTCGCTGACAGATCCAAAGGAACAGCAAGGCTGTTACGTTTTGGTGCCAACGCGGCCGCAGGAGCTGCCGGAAAGTGACAAAGTTTGCCATCCAACCGCCTTAGGGGCCCCGCACCGGATTTTCTGTCAGGGTTTACTCCCTAAGCTAGGTGGCCGCAGGTAGCTCTCCAGAGCTGGTGCCCTTTGATGGGTCATTTATTTCCACCAGGGTGTCTAGCCACCCTCCTCACCATCCTCCTGAGAGGTAGTACTGGGATCCAGGTTACCAGTAGCAGATATATGTATTTGACCTGACCTAATAGGGATGGGTATTATGTCCAACAAAGAGAGACAAAGTAATTTGAAACTCCCAAGCCTTGAATATCACAGGTTAAGGGTGATATGATTGAGACATATAAAATTTTACATGGACATTATGATAACATATAAGAGCACAACAGAAAATCTTTTCACTCTAATTCTAAAGGACGGTACTCATACCAGGGAACACTCACTAAAACTAATGAAGACATTCACCAAATAAAACCTTTTTTCACACACTTTAACCTACAGGGTTGTTATCTTGTGGAATAATCTGCCCAGTGGCATTGTCACTGTAGGAACACTTAACAGTTTCAAGAATTTATTAGATAAACGCTGGAAGGATTTTGTCTTTATGGCTTCCAAATAAATTTATGTGTAGGACGCCAGTCATAACATTAGTAATTGCACACTTTTATGAACAGTTATAAAGAATAAAAAGATAAAAAAGAAAAAAAGTCCTAATAATCAGGATGTGATGTTCTGTATGCTAATTTATGAGGGAAAAGGATGATTCCAGCTGTCCCGCCAAGAGAAGAGTTTGTTGGCCACAGTGGAATTGATTACAATAATCTGTTCCAATAATGGTTACTGCTTCCTCAGTATGCATGTTTTTCTGATCACGTTACTGAATTTATTCAGAAACTGGCTCCACACAATACACTCTACTTCAGGTGTTTTTTGCTTCTTTTTAGTTAATGCATTGCTTTTGAGTAATGAGTTGTGTAAACAACGGATTGAATTACACTTCTTCTTTTGTTGCAAAGAAACATGCGCTCTCTCTCTCTTTCTTTCACATTAGTAACTATAATAAAACCAATTACTTATTTTCTCTCTCTCTCTCTCTCTCTCTCTGTGTGTGTGTGTGTGTGTGTGTGTGTGTGTGTGTATATAGCTATTTATTATTTTTCATTCCTGAATTTCTTTGTAGGTGATCAAATTATATTTTATACCATATTAAACACGAACTGCCATGCAGGATTAGGTTTAGGTTTCTTTGGTTTAAAAGAGATTGAAGAACCATGAATATAGCAGAAAATCCATGTATTGTGACTATCCAGTGTTGAGAAAAAAAACACATTTATTCACTTTCACATTAAACACCAAGGGACAAACACCCACAGATAGAAGTAGGGATAATAGAGAGATTGAAAGAGGACCTAGAATTCTACAGTGTGTATTGGCCCAGTGAAAATGCATATTTATCTGTAGAAAAGAAAAGGGCTTACAGAGAGAAGACTAGGCTGAGGATGCAAAGATGCCATGTGGAACAGATGGAATGAAGAGAAATATAAACACCAAAGCCTGTTCTTTAAGAGAAAAGGAGGTCACAAAACAAAAGAGTGCAGTCCAAAGAAAAAGAACAATGCCAACAGCCCCTGGTGAACTTTATCAGTTGTCCACCTCACCCAGTTCAACAAGAGCATGCATCCTCCCGAAACCTGGAGGGGGTCAGGCTGGTGTTCTCCTGACCCACTCCCGGGAGGGTCACTACCTTGTCGTGGTCGGGAGGCTTAGTGGCCAGTGATCGAGCGAGCTATGTCGGCGGGGGCATCAGTGCTTCTTGGGGTTTGGTGCTCTGGTCCCAGGTCTTAATTGACAGCCTACATAGCCATCGTAGCTGTTAGGGCTGAATAAGTGGTGGTTTTGTACTGATGCCCCTGATAGGGCTTCCCATGCCGAACAGGTCGTGAGTGAGGCCCAAACTAAACGTGACCCACTGTCCCTTTCGCTATTCTTTGTTCTTCTTTTTACCGCCTCTTTTCTGTCCTCAGCTCCCCATCAAGCCTTCTTTTCCACATTCTTTTTTTCTCTGCGGCCTTCTTTAGGCCCGCCGTGTTTGCCGTGCGGCGCGACCTGTGATGGAGGGGAATGAGATCCTGGGGATTGAGAGAGCACGCTGCTCTCAACACATCCCTTTGGCTCGGACCTCTCCTAAGACAGGCGGCACACATTGGCCCGTGTGTGTCAATCGGCTACCCCTTCGTGGGGCTGGGTCAAGACTGGCAGTTTAGTGGCTGACGAAGGTAACCCCCGTAGTGCTCGGCTCTCTGTCCCCGGGAGCTGGGCATGATCGGGGGGGAGCACGTTGGAGCTGGGCTGCTGGTTGTATATCCCTCCCGAAACCTGGAAGGGGTCAAGCTGGTGTTCCCTTGACCCTGGCCCCTAAGTTGGACCCCATGGTGGGTGGGTAAGGGAGGGATGAATTCACATTTTTCTTTCAACATGAATCCTAAACAAATACACCCCCCCAAACTCGGAAAAAGACGACGACAGGGAACGGACGACTCAGACTCTGAGTCGGAGGTCGTCGAGACCTCTGGTTTTTGGCCATCGTGGCTAGTGATGGAGGGCGCTGATGACGACAAGCCCTTGTCGGCTCTCAGCCCCTTCGCTGTCCAGAAGGGCTTTCAGTGTCTGGCAGGATCGCTCAGATCCATCAAGAGGCTGAGGAGCGGAGCGTTTTTAGTACAGACAGAATCCAAAAGACAGACACAGCTCCTTCTCAAGGCGACCACTTTCGTGGATAGGGCAGTGAAGATTTCCCCTCACAAAGGTCTCAACTGCTCAAAGGGAGTCATCAGATGCCCGGAGTTGAAAGGTGTGTCTGAGGCCGAGATCAAGAGCGAACTGTCCTCTCAGGGAGTGACCGATGTGTACAGGGTGACGGTGAGGAAGGGGTCGGACAGAGTCCCGACCAACACTTTCTTCCTCACCTTCTGCTGCCCGGATGTCCCCAAGGACATTCGGGTCGGATACCTGCTAGTTAATGTCAGCCTGTACGTACCGTCCCCTCTGAGATGCTTTAAGTGTCAGAAATTCGGACACGTGAGAGACAGATGTAAGGAGGAAGAGGCGTGTGGCACCTGTTCGAAGGCGGCGCACCAGGGCGATTGCGTCAGTGCAGCCCTGTGTGCGAACTGCGGAGGTGGCCACCCGTCCTCATCGAAGGACTGCCCCACCTGGAAGAAAGAAAAACAAATTCAGAAAGTCAAGACAGAACAGAAAATTTCCTTCTTTGAGGCAAGGAAACAGGTGGAGGCCGCGTCGCCTAGGACGTCATATGCCTCTGTCGTCAGATCCGGGACGGTGGACGTCGCAGTCCAGACGAGGTCCACAGGAACGCAGATGGACGACTTAACCGCCTCGTCGGAACCGTTGGCCTTGGGTGGAGGCGCTGTGTCCACCCCTTCCCATCCTGCGCGGCAGTCCTCAGGGGCTGCTGGGCGGGAGAGAAAAGCCTCGGGCGGAGGCACGTTGTCCGCCTCCCGCCCCACCCCACCCCCCGGCACCCCTCGCCCCGCCTCTCGTCTGCCTGGCCCTCGGGCTGGCGGAAGTGGCTGGAAGCCCCCCGCACCTCCAAAACTCAAGGAGGGGAGGGCTGCGGCCACGGCGGGATCGGGAGGGGCCGAGGTGGTGGATATTCCGACCCGGTCGGAACCCGAAAAATTTATGTCAAAGAACAAATATTCCATCCTGGCGGACCTTGAGCCACCGCAAGTGGAGGAGCAGGGGGGTAGCGATGGAATAGGCTGCTGCTTTATTTTTTTTAAAAAAAACCTTTTTAATGGCAGTGATCCACTGGAATATCCGGGGATTCTATGCCAACTTCCAGGAACTCCAGCTGCTTTGTCGTGCTTTGAAACCTTCAGTGCTGGCACTGCAGGAGACTCTGCAAAGAGATGGCAAGGTTTTATCTCTCTCTGGTTTTAACTCCGTTTTTAAACCCGCTCAACCGAAGCAAGAGGGGTTGACGGGAGGTGTCGCTCTTTTTATTCGAAAGTCCCTTTTATACAGTACAGTTCTTTTAAGCACCCCTTTACAGGCGGTGGCAGTCAGAGTCACGCTCGAGAAAACCATCACTGTCTGCTCTCTCTACCTTCCCCCTTCCGTCCGTGTTCTGAGGCAGGACCTCATGAACCTGGTCGACCAGCTCCCACGTCCGTTTTTACTGTTGGGCGACTTCAACGGACACTCCCCGCTCTGGGGAAGTGAGATGACATCAGCCCGAGGTCTTCTCTTAGAAAACCTTCTCTCTGACATGGACTTGTGCTGTCTTAACGACAAGTCTCCCACTTACCTGCA
Source organism: Babylonia areolata (assembly GCF_041734735.1). Taxonomy (NCBI): domain Eukaryota; kingdom Metazoa; phylum Mollusca; class Gastropoda; order Neogastropoda; family Buccinidae; genus Babylonia; species Babylonia areolata. The sequence continues at coordinate 8,309,168 of NC_134909.1, forward strand.
TCTGTCCTCTGGAAAGCTCTCGTGTTTAGATCTGTCGGTCTGCGATCCATCGTTGGTCCTGGACTACGAGTGGAAAGTGCACGACGATCTGCACGGGAGTGACCACTTTCCTGTCGTCCTCCGCCCCACAGATGGAGAAGGTGACTCTCTGCCTGACCACCTGTACTACGACAAAGCAGACTGGAGTTTTTTTACCACCAAGATAAGAGCGGAGCTGCAGGAAGAAACAGTATTGAAAAGCAAGGACCCTGCTGACGCTCTGACTCGGATCGTTTTAGATTGCGCCAAAGCAGCAGTCCCATCGTCTACCTCCAAGCCTCAGGTCCCTAGAACGCCCTGGTTCAACGCGGAATGTCGGGAGGCCCGCAAGTCTCGGAAGAGAGCGCAGCGACGCGTCTTTCGGAGACCGGAGTCCGATAGCGTTCGAACCCATCAACAGCTGAGGGCGAAAGCCAGGTATGTTTTTAAAAAGAGCCAGAGGAAGTCTTGGAGAGATTTCTGCTCTTCCTTAACCTCCAACACACCCAAGAAGAAAGTGTGGAGGGTTTTAAAAAGAATTAAGGGCAAAAACGCATGCCCGACCTTCCACCATCTTAAACTTTCAGACGCTCTGGTCACAGAGAAGAAAGCAGTTGCCAATTTGCTTGCCTCCACAATAGAACAGAACTCGAGATCTGCTAACAAATCTGCTCGCTTTCTTAAAACCAAAAACCTGTCAGAAAAAACACCATGTAACTTCTTTTCCGACAACACAGAGAATTACAACCTTCCTTTCACAATGAACGAACTTAAATCTGCCCTTCAGACCTGTACGGATTCCTGTCCAGGAATGGACGAAGTCCATTATAAACTCCTAAAGCACCTTCCCCAAACCTGTCTGGACACCCTGCTTAAAGTTTATAACCACATCTGGGTCACAGGTTTCTTTCCACCCTCCTGGCGGAAAGCCCTCATAATCCCACTGCCGAAACCGGGAAAAGACCCCTCGAACCCCTCCAACTACCGCCCAATTGCACTGACCAGCTGCGTCTGCAAACTGATGGAGAAGATGGTCAACGGTAGACTGATGTGGAAACTAGAGACCGACGGCCTTCTGGCGAAGGAACAATGCGGTTTCCGCAAGCATCGCTCTACCGTTGACCATCTGGTTCGTCTGGAAACCACGATAAGAAATGCTTTCGTCAACAAACAACATGTGGTGGCCATATTTTTTTACCTGGAGAAAGCTTACGATACCACGTGGAAATTTGGTATTCTTTCCGACTTGCACAAGCTCGTCTTCCGAGGACACCTGCCTCAGTTTATCCACAATTTTTTACAAGACAGACAATTCCAGGTGAGAGTCGGCACCACCCTGTCCGACATTCACGAGCAGGAGCTGGGTGTCCCGCAAGGGAGCATCCTGTCGCCGGCTCTGTTCAGCATCAAAATTAATGACATCGTTCAATCCGTTCAGAAAGGATCGGACAGCTCGCTGTTCGTGGATGATTTTGCTTTATATGCAACCGGCAGCACGTACGCCAGCATCCAGTGACGGCTTCAGCTCTGCGTCAACAAAATCCAGTGTTGGGCAGAGGAGAATGGCTTCACATTTTCGTCCTCCAAAACTGAATGCATCCACTTTCATAATTTTCGCCAATTCTATCAGGACCCTGAAATCCGTCTGGGAACATCCACCATCCCGGCGGTCAAGGAAGCCAGATTTCTAGGGGTCGTCTTCGATCAGAAGCTGAATTTTCTCAGCCACATTAAACAGCTGAAAATATCTTGCCTAAAAGCCCTGAACATCATCCGAGTTGTGGCACACACGAACTGGGGTGCTGATAAGAGGACTCTCTTGCACCTCTACAGAGCCCTGGTCCGGTCCAAACTGGATTATGGAAGTGTTGTATACGGCTCGGCCAGACCGTCCTACCTGAAACTGTTGGACCCTGTACACCACCAAGGGCTCCGTCTCAGCTTGGGTGCTTTCCGCACCACCCCTGTGCACAGCCTGTACGCAGAGGCGGGGGAACCGCCTCTTTCCAACCGCAGACTGAAGCTGACCCTGAACTATTATTTGAAATTGTTTTCGGAACCTACAAACCCTGCTTACGATGCTGTATTCAACAACCCTTTCGATAAGAAATTTACAGACAACCCAAACTGCATACCTCCTCTTGGACTCCGCATTCAGCCGCACTTGGAAAATGCCGATCTGGATGTCGGTGGCATCTCAGATTTCTCTAAGTTCCCTGACAGCCCCCCGTGGACCTTTACAACACCTGAGGTCCGATTCGATCTGGCCTCGTACCGTAAGGACACCACCAGTTCTCTGGCCTACAGAACCTACTTTTCGGAACTGTGCCACAAATTCCCCACCTTTCAAGGCATCTTCACTGACGGTTCCAAGTCAGAGGACGGAGTCGCCGCATCTGCGTTCTGTCCCGCCTTTCCTGACCAGCCCTCAACGGAACACATCCTGTCTGACAGCTCGGTATACACCGCGGAACTGACCGCACTGGTCCTGGGGTTAAAAATGGTTCTTTCTTCCAAACAGAAGAGATTCATGATCTTTTCCGACTCCTTATCAGCCCTGGAGGCGATCGCCTGCAGGAATATCACTCATCCCAAACTGCTGGAATTTTATGAAACTTTTACTCTCGCAACGAAGAAAGGATACGAGGTTGTGTTGGCCTGGGTTCCCGGACATGTTGGCATTCGTGGTAACGAAAGGGCGGACCTGCTGGCCAGGAACGCTGTAAAGAAAGAATTGTCCAGATCCTTGGTACCCTATACAGACATGAAGCGGAAGGTCAATACTTACGTTAAGGATCTTTGGCAAGAGAAGTGGAACACCCAGATGGACAACAAGCTCTTCCAGATCCGTCCGGACCTGGGGGAGACCCTCCCTTCGGGGGTGAAGAACAGAAAGGAGGAATCTGTGCTGTGCAGACTGCGTACGGGGCACACTTTTTTTACTCATTCTTACTTGTTGAAGGGGGAGGAGGCCCCTCGATGCGTTCCCTGTGACGAGCCTCTCACCGTGAAACACGTGCTCCTTGACTGTTGGGATCTGCATGACGTTAGACGCAGACATTACACGGCGGTTTCTTTGAAGACTTTGTTTCGTGATGTCCCTCCGTGGGCGCTGATGGACTTCTTAAAAGAAGTGAACCTTTTTAATCAGATTTGAAGGTTTTAAACTATGGAAGTTTTTTTTTAACTTTGGAGTGGAAAGTTTGAAGTGGTGACTCGTTTTAATTGGTTGTTTTTTTTAGCCTTGTAGTAGTAATTGACGCGGCGATAGCCTTGAGATGGCCTTAGTGGTCGGTGAGGCTCTAAGCACCATAATTTCATTTCAACAAGAGCATGCATGCAGTTTTGTAAACATTGACACACTCAACAGCTTTTCGCTTTACAAAACGCAGAAAAACTCATCAAAATTAAGCCAAACTTGCTGAGCTGTTGCTTTGAACGCTCATCAAGGCAGTCACCTTTTTCAATGAAGTAAGCGTATGCAAATGAGTGGCTGGACAGTTGATAATGCATATACCCCTAAACTGCAGAAATATAATCAGTGGTCAGAAGTGAAAGGCTTAAGGAAGTGTTATACATAACAGTGTATACAATGCAATGTACAATATGTCCAGTTTGTTTTGTGTTTTGGGGTGTTTAAAAAAAATTGTTTTTCAAAATTTTTGTCTTGTACATAATGTAAAAATTAAACTAGGAAATATAATGCTAACGTTTACCATGATGTCGCTAAATGGGGAAACATGAATGCGTACGTTTACAATGCATAAATATATTTGTTTGCTGTTGTAGTAATTTCAAAGGTAGTATAAAGTTGCCCCAAGCTTTTTTTCATTCAGAGCACGAAAATGCGATGTTTGTTCAATCACACATAATGTAAAATAAAATTTTAAAAAGTGGACACGAAAAATTTATGCATTTTCAAATCATTCACTTGAATAACAGAACCACTTTCCACCCCCCCCCCCCCCTCCTCCAAATTAGCATTTTCAGGTGTAAACAAGTGTCAGCTTTCTGATGGAAATAGGTTATGTTTTCAAGCACGGAAGTGTACTGGATACTTCATGAGTGTTTATGGGACACACGATGTTACAAGTGACTGTCAGATAGAATTGTGGCTCAAAATATAAAAAAGAAATTAGAGTAAACCATCTTTTATCAATTTATTTATTTATTCTTTTTATTGATTTTTTTTATATGAAAGTGACGTACAGTGATCACCATCATACACTCTTACGATGTTTTATTCAGGTAATCTTGAAGTAAAGAAACACACAATGCAAATATTGTCTGCATATGATATCAAACATTTGATTGCCATCATTGCTCATAATTGTGATAAAAATGCATCAGACACGCCTTAAAAACATATGTCTTGTCATGATATGTATGGTTAATTTTTCAAGCATTTTACATTCCATTTCATCCAGAATTGATTATTGGAGACTTTTTGACAAAAGAAATGTGGGATAGTTTGTTGATGAAAAATTATCAATATTGTCCCTGATGATGATTATTTGCTTAATCTGATCCTTCTATTATTATCATCATCATCATGGTGGTATGGCCTGCTCAGTCTGCTGGGATGCAATTTAAACAATGAATATTTAAGCATTTTTCTGTTATGATGTAAAGTAAATATATATATATATTCTCTGTTGACAGGTACACGTATTGCGAACTGTGCCTCTGGTTCTGTGGAGGTGGTGGCGGACACTGCAGACTTCTCTCTGACCTGTGTGGAGTACACCGGCACTGTACAGTGGAGATACACAGTATCCACTCAACCAGATAATTTTCTTGTTATCGGCAGCTGTGGGTCCTCCTGTCAGTTGGACAGAGATAGTTTGTCACTTTCCTTCTCTCTGACCCAGCTCTCTGCCACCTCCAGTCGTCTGGGCTTAAAGAGCACCATCACTTCAGCCAGTCTTCCTGGTGATTTCACTTACTTCTGTGCTGACTCCTCCTGCTCAGTCAGCATTGTGGGTAGGTCTGATCCTCTTTGTGTGTGTGTGTGTGTGTGTGTGTGTGAACACACTGTCTGTCTCCCACTGTCTCTCTGTGTGGGTGTGTGTTCAGCTGTCGGAGGTGAGTTTTTGTCGGTCTGTTTTTTTTCTTTTTCTCTGTCTTTGTGTCTGTCTCTGTTTCTTGATCTGTCCCTGTCTGTCTATTTCTCTGTCATTTTTCTCATTTAGTTTTGAGAAGTGTAGACCCAATTTAGTGTGAGGACTGGATGAAAAAAGAAGCATGCCAGTGCTTATTTGTTATCCTCAGAAGTAAGGAAGTTTGTCTTGTCTTGTCTTCTCTGTCTGTCTGTCTGTCTGTCTCTGTGCTCTCTGTCTCTGCTCTCTATCTCTTTGCCTTTGCCCTCTCCCTGTTTTGTCTGTCTCTCTTCCACATATTAACACTTATTCAGTTCTTGGCTATGGACAGTAGTGGGAAACAGACATTGTTGGGAGAGAGATGCTTCCTCTGATTGAGAAGTTGAAAGTTGTATTGATGGATTGGCCTTGAGCCACAATACAAAGGTGGTTTGTGGGAGCTAAGTCAAAATGGGAGGGGACAGGGGAAGTGGGTATCTCTGACTGTGACACTGGATTGGGATTGACCCACAGACATATTCCTGCCAGTACTGAAGCACATTGTTCCAGAGCATTGTCTTTTTCATTTCCACTTTGCATGAGTTTGATAATTTCAAAAAAGAGCTGGTAATAGTGCTTTGGTTTTCAAACCTTGCTGGAACTTTCTGTCTGCTTTGCCTGGACATGGCTGTCTGAGAAAGATAGGATTAAAAAAGAACATCAGGAGAGACAGATTAAAACTATAAATTGAAGCAAGAATTAAATACAAAGTTGCGTGTCTCTGCTATTCTGTTTTCCACTCCGCAGGACCTACATATCTTTCTGATCTTATCAGTGTTCATACCCCCACAAGAAATCTCTGCTCTTCCTCTGACTGTTACCTTTTGAAACTTCCTCGTGTCAACACAAGAACCTATGGTGAATGTTCTTTCTTCTATGCTGCTCCTCACATCTGGAACAACCTTCCTCATCATATCCATGCATCTGATTCTGTTTCTGCTTTTCGCTCATCACTAAAAACTCATCTTTTAAAAGCCTATCTATAAGCACTCTCAGCTTCCTTGTTCTCCAACACCTCCCATGTCAGCTCACTTTGGATGTATGGAGAGTGGGAAAGGGAGAGTGTGTGGAGGAAGTGGGGGGTTGAGGAAGAGTGGTCATGAATGATTTGTAACTTGTAATATTTTTCTTTCATGTAAAGCGCCCTGAGCTCTTAGAGAGAAAGGGTGCTATGTAAATGTACATTATTGTTGTTGTTATTATTATTATAATGACTGCTTCATATAAATTTTGCT
>NC_134909.1:8323058-8350558 GCF_041734735.1 Babylonia areolata
AAAAATCAAGGCTCAGAGAATTATAAGGAAAAATTCTCCGTAAGATATATCCAACTAGCATTCTACCTCATATAATGAAAGGCCCATTCAGTTAAGTTACTCAAGAAAGCATCACTGCGTTGGGACAAATTCATATACGTTACACCACATCTGCTAAGCAGATGCCTGACCAGAAGCGTAACCCACCCTTAGTCAGGGTGAAAGAAGTTGGCAATAGTAACAGTTTCATATGCAGAGGATATCCCAGAAATTTCTTCTACTACTACTGTTTACCAGACTAAACGTTTTGGGAAGATGTTGAACCATACGTTCAAACTCAATGTAACAAAAAAGCTCATTCCAAACGACATACTCTTCAGAATAACAAAGGCAGACAAGGTCAAAATTCAAATCACATTATATTGATTGATTGGTAAAATGTAAATCAGTATCTTAAAAAAAAGAAAATGCAAGATACCATGAGGCCTTTGAACAAAACATACAGAAATGCTGTCAATACCTTGAATGAAGAGTTGTGAAGTGGGGGGCAGGAAAGGGGTAGTAGTCAGGGACTCCCAACAAGATCATGAACATTGACACCAAGTGCAAATAAATTCACAGGGAAGTCATATTGTTTACATGCTATATGACAAGCAACCACGCACATGTCCACAAAAGCAAGGACAGTAAAAAAATATTTTTTTTTTAAATGCATTAAATTAAAAAAAGATTGAGAGTGTGTGGGAGAGAATGACAGATACACACACAAAACAAAAAGCAACATACATCAGTGCACTAAAAAAAATTAAAAACACTAAAAATCCCAGACAAATGTAATCTATTTTATGATCATTAATGATCACAAAAGAATTTTCAGAGACGTGTACATGTGTGTGTGTGTGTGTGTGTGTGTGTGTGTGTGTGTGTGTGTGTGTTTGATATATCTCCCACTCCCATGTTTGTTTTTTCTCAAGCTAATGAAGAAAGTCCAATATGCAGCCCTACAAAACACAGCCAAAAAAGAAAAAAAAAGTTCTGTGGTATGTGTGAAGCTGAGGCCTATAAAGAAAAGCTTGCTGATTGACAATTGAAAGTTCAGTTTTGATTAACTATATTTTGTGATGATTCCACAAGCAAAGCTGCTGCATGAAACTACTGGTCAGTATTGATGGATTATGGAGTAAAATAGTGAACTTGTCATAACCAAAGATACTACAGTACATATAAATTAAATGTAAGCTTTCTGCAAGAATGATAATAGTGTTGATCCCTTGTCAGTACATGCTGTCCAATCAGAGACTGCAACAAGAAAATCATGTTTCACAGTTTCTTGAATTACTGACATTTGAAATTTTAGCATTACAGAACTGGGAAAGACTTAAGTGACAGAACTGGGAAAGACTTAAGAAAATTGGGCGAAACTGCATGTGCTCATATGATATGAAGGAAATGCTGTTGATTTATTATTTATTTTACAAAGGCAGTTTATTTATAAAACGAAATAACAGGATTGGTTTGACATGTTTTACTTATGTTAAGTCACTTTGGCAACATCAGGTTGAAGTCAGGACAACATACAGTAATGTGTGTCCAGGAGCTATGTCTACCTTAGCATTGACTGTGGCAGGTAATGGTAGATCAGCATTGTCAAATAAACATTACTGTTACATTGCCCCTATCTCTCTCTGTCTCTCTCTGTCTCTCTCTGACCATTATGAGTTACAATCCTTGAAGTTATTCATCACAGTGTTTATTTTAATGAACAACTACATTACGTTGCTCCTCTCCCTGTCTGTCACTTGTACTTGAAGTTGTTGATGACTTTGTTTTTATATTAGTTCTTAAAGGTCATCTCATAGTTTTTCTTTATTCTAAAACAAATTTACATGGTGTTATATACATATATCTGATTATGATCATTGAGTCTGACACATTGCCGGAAGACTGGTGATGACAGACAGACACAGAAGCAGCACCACCAACTACTGCTGTCATCATCACTGTCATGTCTGTGTCTACAGATGGTCCTACCCGTGCTGATCTGTCCAACCCTCCAGTGTATGAACTTCACCCCACACAGAGCAATAACCAGCCACTGACCTTGACCTGCAGTGCTGTGGGGGTCAATCCTGGCGCCACCTACAGCTGGAGCGGAAGTCGGTGTGGTGGTACCACAGGGAGCACGTGCAGCTTTGTCCCCACACAGGGAGATAATGGTGGTGACATTTCCTGTACTGCTGTCAACACCATCACCAATGTGAGGAAAACGTCTGACACACGGACACTGAGGATTCACTGTGAGTGGTTTGATGCGTGCTGTCATTCAATCATGTGGAACGTTGTGTGTGTGTGTGTGTGTGTGTGTGTGTGTGTACGCACATGCGTGCATGCTATGTGTGAGTGTGTGTGTGGGTGTGTGTGAGTGTATGTGGGTGTGTTGATGTAGGTGAAATGTGTGTGTAAAAGATCAGATAAGATGAGAAAAGAATGAATTTATTATCTCAAATTAGATGAATTGGAGTGTGTATGGGGTGTTGGGGGGTTAAGTGTGTGTGTGTGGTGACGGTAATTGGTAACCCATTGTCAAGCTGATCAATGTGAGCAACACAGTGTTGTTCTTCTTGTTTTTAATCTTTTATAATGCTCAATCATGGCATTGTCATCAGTGGTAATTGTGCATTTTCATGAACATCAGCTATTTCCTTTCAGTTGATCAAACATATTTTTTGGAGACCACATATTAATGTCTTCTGTGCAAAGAAAAGTATTTCTGACATGTTATGACATGATTGAAATCAGAGTCCTTACTTCCAGTGTGTGTGCACAGTGTCAGAAAATGGTGACGTTTTCTGTTCATACCATAATTATGCCAACTGTGTTTTAACCATAGAGTTAATGTGATTTCACAAATCTCTTGGGTTTACTTATTTTGTTCAAGATAGTCTACTGATGAACAAATGAAAGGAGGGGCCAGTTTATTGTTATCAGATGAAGTAATGTCACCTTCACCTCTCTCTCTCTCTCTCTTTCACACACTCTGTCTTCCCCTTCCCCTCCCCTCTCCATATTGCAGACCCACCCTCGTCACCACCAGTGATCACTGGCTATAGTGGAGGAGTTCTTTATGCCGGAAACACCCAGAGCATGACCTGCACAGTGCAAGGCGGGAACCCTGCTGTGTCGTCAGTGACCTTCACCTGTGATGGTGGAGGTCAGCAGGTCAATGGGGGCAACAGTACCAGCAAGACCATCCAGGTGACAGCATCACGTGACAACAACGGCAGGCAGTGCACTTGCGGCGCCGACTGGGAAAACAAGAATCCACCATGGTACACACAGACAGCTTCTGTCACTCTTCAGGTGTACTGTGAGTGAAGTCTTTTTTTTTTTCTAATGTTTTTATTAATATTAATATTATTATAAAGTTATTAAGGATTATCAAATAATGACATCCCTTTGCTTGATTATAAATAATAATAATAATAATTTAATTACTAATTTACTTACGTTTCTTTTATGACTTCCACTTCAGCTTTACATAAAACATGCATGGGTTGATAATGGTGGTGTTGAATTAATCAGTCAGTCAACCATCAGGACACAGTTAACAGAACAAATGTCTCTGACATTTGTAAGGAAACTTACAGGAAGAATACAGGAATGCAGGCTGGACATATGATTGTGTGTGTGTGTGTGTGTGTGTGTGTTTCAGGATTTCCAGTTAAAATATCCAACCTGTCATATATTTTTTGTCAGCTTACTGTGGAACTGGTTACTTTATCTGTGAGACTGGAAGTTTTTTGCTGCAGTCATTTTCTGCTTTTTTCCCCTGTCTTTTCAATAGTGTTGATACTGGTTCTGAACAGTGTTGCTTGGACACTTCCTTTATCTGAGTATCACCAATATCTCAGTTTAAGTGAATTGTATCAGTTGGGTGTGGAAGCATGTACCATGTTTGCACACGTTTCTGTGTACATGTGTGTGTGTGTGTGTTTGTGTGTGTGTGTGTTGTGTGTGTGTTTGTGTGGTGTGTGTGTGTGTGTGTGTGTGTGTGTGTGTGTGTGGTGTGTGTGTGTGTGTGTGTGTGTGTGTGTGTGTGTGTGTCCAGCAAGTATCATTACATTTTAGCAAACGAAAGCACCAGTCTGACAGAGCAAACCCTCCTGGTGTCTTTCAGATGCTCCAGTGACACCAACCATAGAGTACAGGCAGCAGAAGTACCCCTTCCTGGCAGGGGAATCCCCTACCTTGTACTGCACCTTACCCAGTGGAGCTGACTCTGGAAATCCTCCAGCAGCCTTGACCTTTGAAAGTCAGACAGGCAGTGCAGGTCAACGTGAGGTCAGTGTGACCCTGCCAGAGCTGACCAGTGCAGACAACGGACGGCGTGTGGTGTGTCAAGCTAACAACGCCTTTACCACGCACAGTAACACTCCAGTCAAACAGGACTGGACCCTAGTGGTATACTGTAAGTCACAGAGTGTTGTGCTGTCTGAATGTGTATTGTTGAGAGATTCTTAGAAAACAATGAACACAGAAAATCTGTTTTTGACTTTGTTATCTGGTAACACAGGACAGACAAGGGGATAGGAAAATGGAGGGTGTTCATTGCTGAATGATTTATTCAACAGAAAGAAAGAAAGGAAGGAAGAAAGGAAGAAAGAAAGAAAGAAAGAAAGAGAGAGAAAGAAAGAAAAGAAAAGAAAGGAGGCAAAAGAGAAACAGACAGATGAAAGAATGGAAGGGAGAAAGAACACACCCTCATGAACGAACACATGGAACAGATTATTTTTGTTTTCTGTATTTCTGAGAGTATGCACTTAACTGGATTCCGAGAGTATGCACTTAACTGGACTGGTTAAATGATGATATTTTATTCAGTTGCCTTCTAGTTCTATGTATCATTCCTTATTATTCTACGAATTCATTTACTCATTTGTTGGTTTGTTTCATTTTTGTTGACTGTTTTCATACACACCTTAGGAATTAGGTAGGCTCTCACAGCCTGACTAGTGTGTTGGGTCTGTGCAGAGGTCATGCACCTGCTGTCTTTCTTTTTGTGATTTTATTTTTTTAAGCAGATGTGGCAGTAGATGGGGAGGGACAGACAGGGGTTGGGGGGTGGGGCAATAGAGCAGAGGGCAAGTGAGCGAGATGGAGAGAGTGTCATAGATATGATTTTCTTGTTATTTTATAATTGTACTGTTATTTAGGTCATAGCCCATCTTAAAGGGATGCTAAAAACACAGATTTTGGATGTCATTTAAGTGACATTGATATGATTTCTAAACAAAATAAAAAAAAGAGAGGGAGAGAGATGGGGGGTGGGGGTGGGGGTAGCGGAAGATAGAGGATGGAAGGGGGAGGATGGGAGATACAGGGGGTGGGGTGGAAAGAAAAAGATCAAGAGACAGGTATAGTCAAACATGGACAGAGAGAGAGAGAGAGAGAGAGAGAGAGGTAAGGACAGACAAAATGAATGAACCTGTAATTTGTATAACCTGCTCTGTATGAAAATAATCAGGTGGTCACTTGAAAAGATAACTGTTTGGTATTTTTCAGAAAGTCTCTTTGTGTAATAAAAACCACCAATTTAATGATCTGTTTGTATATATGTGTGTTTACTGATTAGAGTAAAAGGAAAGAATATAGGAAAAATTAAAGGAAGTTTTTTTTTTTTCTTTGTACGTTGAATATTGAAACAGTGTTATAATTGTTCACACATTTCTCCCCCTCTCACAGACATCTCACAGACCATCACAGCCCTTCCTGCCAACACCTGCATGATGACGTCACCTGACAGTAACACCTGCCAAGTGAAGGAAGGACAGCGAGTTCACGTCAGTTGTTCTGCTGACAGCAACCCTTCCCCACCAACTGTTGCCTGGCAACAAGGCTCAGGTTCCAGTCTTGACTTCACAGCTGGTCGTTCCCTGCCACTGACATATGTGTGTGACGCCAGGTCATCCTCCTCTGGTTCTGGTGACCGTCTGCCTCTGAGAAGGAACATCACACTGACGGTGCTGACCACCTGTGAGTTTGGTTGAAGATTTTCATTCATGTGTAGAGCAGTACAATACAATACAGTACATTGATATGATATGATATAATACGATATGATATAGAATACAATATAATACAATAGAATACAGTACAATACAATACATTGATATGATATGATATAATATAATATGATATAGAGTACAATATAATACAATAGAATACAGTACAATACAATACATTGATATGATATGATATAATATAATATGATATAGAATACAATATAATACAGTAGAATACAGTACAATACAATACATTGATATGATATGATACGATATATGATATAATATGGTATAATATAATATGATATAAAATACAATATAATACAATAGAATAGAATACAGTACAATACAATACAATACAATACAATACTGTGCATTACAATATAGTGTGTAAACAAAGTGGATCTGTTTAATGACCCCGTTTGAGCTGTATGTATGCATGTTCGTAGATATATTGTATTTGTGTGTGTAAACTTTGATGAATTCATTTTCTCAGAAAATACTTTGCTTTGTGAATATCAGTTTCATTTTCTCTGGAAATGCTGTATCAATACCAAATGTGTCTTAAATGATATGTTCTTTCAATGCATTCCAGTTATATTGATAATCCACATGTGGGAATGGCACATGAAATAAATAAGAAGAAAAAAAAAAGACAAAAAAAAAAAGACTCCACACCCATTTTACTGTTTCTTGTCTTTCACAAAACTTTTGCATTTTTCTCTTACTTATTCAAGTTATTGACATATTTAGTAATAGCAATATTTAACATGTTTAGCAAACAGCAATTTTTTTTGCTCAGTAAGGTAGTTCCATTGATGCAAACATCTGCTATATGAAGCAAAATTCTGCCTTGTAATGGAACATCAACCTGAGTATATAATGGAAAATAATTTTCTTTTAAATGAATCTTGCTGATCGAGAACATTAAATTTTAAAATACGACCCAAGCCTGTTTTATTTTACACTCAGTGTGAATATCTTACACTGTACACTCAGTGTGAATACCTTACACTGTTGACATTCACTCAAGTGGTCAGCTTGTTGGTAAAAGCAGTGCATTTAGTGACTGATTTGTTTCCTATTTCCTTTACTCATTAAGGATGTAGAGTGTTTCGATAATTCAGGAAACATTTTATTGAAAGGAAGTGAAAGAAACCACTGAATTTTATCTGCAGTGATTTGTGCAATATTCTCATCACTCTGTGCATAATTTTCACAAATTACCATTAGAATGAACAGATCTATTTGCCTTATGGTCCAAGTTTGTCATCATTAAATTCACCATTAAATTAAAAATGCTCAACACAGCACATTTGATAGGACTCTTCACTTTTTCAGAAGAATAAGAGGCACTATTGGGTTGTTGTTGTTTTTTTTAACACATCTCACTTTTCCAGTTGTTCATCTTTATCACCTGTAACAAATATACACAGGATACACCATCACTAGAAATGTAATGATGATACCAGCCAGTATAACCCAGTACCTAAATCAACTTAGCAGTGAAAGTTCTTTGATCTAGACTGGATTATTTCGACAGTTTGTGATGATAACATATTGTTGAAAGGAGTCAGAGATCAGATGGTTGTTGAATTTTATTCAGAGAATGCTTTGTGTAAATGTCTCATCATTATGTTAATGTATGTATGATAGTCAGTCATGTCCGACTATGACCATCAGAACAGCAGAGGAGGCAACTGCTGTTCCGCTATTTGGGCTAGAATTTGATTATAGTGGAGAGTGTCTTGCCCAAGTACATCCCCACTCTCTCGGCCAAGAGGGTTTTAGGACAGTCGGCGTTGGGATGGTTCCCAAAGGCCAACTAACCCAGAAGGCTGCAGCACTAAGAGCCAGTGCAATTTTGCCTCCTAGTTTGAGAGTCATAGTCCTTCACAAAAGACTAAGCTGTAAATGATTTCCCATTGACTGGAGAAACCATTGATAATACAGCTCTCACTTTGCTGTTGGCCCAAATGTAAACTTATGTCAGTCTGTGATATAAGCGGAGTGTTGGTCCTTATGTTAATAAAGACCATCTAAATAAACAGGTTAAACTGTCGGCTGTCGGATTACCAAATATATCGCAAGAATCTTGCAAGAGTACTTGAGACTTCAGGTTTCTGAGTAGAGGAGTAAGAGGCAGAATGCATCCAACCCACCATTTATAATTTGGATGAAAGAACAGGACCTGTCTGGAGTGATAATTGTGTTTAATATCACACCTGAAAATGGAATGTAGATAATGGGTTTTTTGTTGTTGTTGTTTTTTTACTGGTGTTTACTCCCAACACAATTAACTGTATTGCTGAGCAAACAAACGAACGTGCACTTCAAGATCATAGCAGCACCACAGGGCTCAAGAGACATCCCGTAGACTGACAGAGTCAAGAGATGTGTTCAGTGTGTGCCAAGTGAACTTTAGTAAGGACACATGCTTCCAACAGCATCTGAGTGCTGTAGCTGAACAGTACAGTGACAAGTTTTTAAATTGTGAGGGGAGTGTCCTTTTTCCTTCCTTCTGAAATATAAAATCAGTTTGTAAATAAAAAGAAAAAAACAAAACAGTATGTAATAAAAACCAGTAGGATTTATACATGAGCCATGATGCTTCCTGTTTTGGTTTCTCACCAAAGCTATAGTGGTCAAAGAGATTCAACAACAAAACTGATAATGATTACATGACTACAATATTTTTCTTAAATGATAAAAAAAAACACACCCCAAAGTGTATAAAACAGCAATATTTCAAATATTATTTTATATGGAATTATAATGATTTTATAATGATTGTTTTAATTTGGGTTTAGGTTTCTAAATAGTTGCACCTTGCATGGTAATTATATATGGTTTCTAGATTCTAACACAATTAATTATAACCATATTCTGATGAAATTTTGTAATTTAAAAACTATTTTGTCCTTCTCTGTCATGTGTGTATAGAAAGATATATGCTTGCTCATTTGTTGATGTGTAAATGTGAGCGTGTTTGTGTATGCGCACTCACACAGTTATGTGTGTGTGTGTGTGTGTGTGTGTGTGTGTGTGTGTGTGTGTGTGCATGGATCTTTGAATACCCAAAGAGAACATACACATGTACCACTGTCATGTGTGACATTCAGCACGTGAACTGTACAGATGCTGCTGAAGTCAGTCAGTTCACCGTGAACAACGCCAACAACGTCACTGTCAGTGAAGGTGACCCCGTGACCTTGACCTGTAAAGCTGTTGGCAGACCGACAGCCGCCATGTCCATTGTCAAGGAGGGTTCAACACTGAATTCTGCACCACAAGGGCAGGTGTCTGCAGAGAAAGAAGCGACCTTGACCTACAGGAAGGATGGAGCTACGTGTGATGCCACAGGACAGTACCGTTGTGATGTTGACAATGGGGAAGGTCAAGCAAATGCAACTCACCTGATGGTGTTTGTGAACTGTGAGTCTCCATCCCTCTCTTTCTCTGTCTCTCTTCCTCTCTTTCTCTGTCTCTCTCTCTTTCTGTCTCGGTCTGCCTGTCTCGCTGTTTGATTAAAGTTGCACACGTTTTGAATGATACCAGTATTGTGGATGCAGGTAAACATACATGTGAAGATACAAAGGTCTGGTAACTTTATTTTTTTAATGGAACTAAAAATGATTGGAATACAACTCATATATTTGCTCCCTTTTTTTCTTATTGAAGAAGATCAAATTTGTGGTTAAAAACAACAACAAAAAACACAACACACACACACACACACACACACACACACACACACACACACACACACACACACAAAACCACCACTACCGCCATCGCCACCACAGGAAAGTGCTTTTAGAACCTATGTGGATCACATCATGAAGAGAATTCCTGGCCGTGATGCAGACTGACAAGAAGACAGCATTTCAGCAGCAGCTTGGTGTCAGTAAGTTTGGTTCAGTTTCTAAACCCAGATTCTCAACCCAGTTGGTGTAAACAAATCATAATATCATATTAAGAACAATAAGCTATTGCAAAGGGACTTTCCCAACACATGCTGTAACTACCGGTGAAGGCCACTCAGGCCCATCTGTACAGAGGAGTGCGTGTGTTTCAGGTCCACCTCGACAGCAAGAGGGATCTCCAGAGATCCCTACATATCTAAACTACAAAGGTGGATCTGTCGGCACCGAATTTCCGCTCACCATGTACCCTGCTGTTAAGAGTGCAACACTGCACTACCTTGGTCCTCTGTCTAACTCCACAACGAGCAGTCTAGCACGTGAGAATCTGTACAAACTGCAGTGCACAGCCACAGACCCCAGTCGCCTGTACTGGACCACGTGTAACCTGACCATCAGCAATGTCACTCAGAAAGACAAAGGATTCTACAGTGTGACTGTGGGGAATGGGGTTGGACAACCCATTAACTTCCAATTTGAGCTGGAAGTCAATGGAAGTGAGTGTTGAAAATGCCTGGTGAATGTATTTCTTGCATTTTTGTTTTGTTTTTTTGTTTTTGTTTTTTCAGTTTGTGTGACTGGTTTCCTCAGTGGGAATGAGCATTGCGATATTTACATGTGGCGATAACTGTGACTGGTTTCCTTTCTTGAAATCATCATTTTCTTCTTTGTTCGGGGGCTGCAGCTCCCACGTTCACTGGTATGTGCACAAGTGGGCTTTTAAGTGTATGGCCATTTTTTCCCTGACATGTAGGCAGCCATACTCCGTTTTCGGGGGTGTACATGTTGGGTATGTTCTTGTTTCCATAACCCACCGAACGCTGACATGGATTACAGGATCTTTAACATGTGTATTTGATCTTCTGCTTGTGTATACACATGAAGGGGGTTCAGGCACTAATGGGTCTGCACATTTGTTGACCTGGGAGATCGGAAAAATCTCCACCCTTTACCCACCAGGTGCTGTTACCAAGATTGGAAACTGGGACCCTCAGATTGAAGTCCAACACTTTAACCCAACTGCTGTTGTGCCCGTCCTACCTTGAATTGAACTTAGTGATTTGTACATGTGCTGATGATTGTGACTGGTTTCCTTACTGGCAATGAACATAGTGATTTGTACTTGTGCTGATGACTGTGACTGGTTTCCTTACTGGCAGTGAACATAGTGATTTGTACTTGTGATGACTGTGACTGGTTTCCTTACTGGCAATGAACATAGTGATTTGTACATGTGCTGATGACTGTGACTGGTTTCCTTACTGGCAATGAACATAGTGATTTGTACATGTGCTGATGACTGTGACTGGTTTCCTTACTGGCAATGAACATAGTGATTTGTACTTGTGCTGATGACTGTGACTGGTTTCCTTACTGGCAATGAACATAGTGATTTGTACTTGTGCTGATGACTGTGACTGGTTTCCTTACTGGCAATGAACATAGTGATTTGTACTTGTGCTGATGACTGTGACTGGTTTCCTTACTGGCAATGAACATAGTGATTTGTACATGTGCTGATGACTGTGACTGGTTTCCTTACTGGCAATGAACATAGTGATTTGTACTTGTGCTGATGACTGTGACTGGTTTCCTTACTGGCAATGAACATAGTGATTTGTACTTGTGCTGATGACTGTGACTGGTTTCCTTACTGGCAATGAACATAGTGATTTGTACTTGTGCTGATGACTGACTGGTTTCCTTACTGGCAATGAACATAGTGATTTGTACATGTGCTGATGACTGTGACTGGTTTCCTTACTGGCAATGAACATAGTGATTTGTACATGTGCTGATGACTGTGACTGGTTTCCTTACTGGCAATGAACATAGTGATTTGTACATGTGCTGATGACTGTGACTGGTTTCCTTACTGGCAATGAACATAGTGATTTGTACTTGTGCTGATGACTGACTGGTTTCCTTACTGGCAATGAACATAGTGATTTGTACTTGTGCTGATGACTGTGACTGGTTTCCTTACTGGCAATGAACATAGTGATTTGTACTTGTGATGACAGTGACTGGTTTCCTTACTGGCAATGAACATAGTGATTTGTACTTGTGATGACTGTGACTGGTTTCCTTACTGGCAATGAACATAGTGATTTGTACTAGTGCTGATGACTGTGACTGGTTTCCTTACTGGCAGTGAACATAGTGATTTGTACTTGTGATGACAGTGACTGGTTTCCTTACTGGCAATGAACATAGTGATTTGTACTTGTGCTGATGACTGTGACTGGTTTCCTTACTGGCAATGAACATTGTGATTTGTACTTGTGCTGATGACTGTGACTGGTTTCCTTACTGGCAATGAACATAGTGATTTGTACTTGTGATGACAGTGACTGGTTTCCTTACTGGCAATGAACATAGTGATTTGTACTTGTGCTGATGACTGTGACTGGTTTCCTTACTGGCAATGAACATTGTGATTTGTACTTGTGCTGATGACTGTGACTGGTTTCCTTACTGGCAATGAACATAGTGATTTGTACTTGT
The DNA here is from genome assembly GCF_041734735.1 of Babylonia areolata. Taxonomy (NCBI): domain Eukaryota; kingdom Metazoa; phylum Mollusca; class Gastropoda; order Neogastropoda; family Buccinidae; genus Babylonia; species Babylonia areolata. The sequence continues at coordinate 8,335,531 of NC_134909.1, forward strand.
GCTGATGACTGTGACTGGTTTCCTTACTGGCAATGAACATTGTGATTTGTACTTGTGCTGATGACAGTGACTGGTTTCCTTACTGGCAATGAACATAGTGATTTGTACTTGTGCTGATGACTGTGACTGGTTTCCTTACTGGCAGTGAACATAGTGATTTGTACTTGTGCTGATGACTGTGACTGGTTTCCTTACTGGCAATGAACATAGTGATTTGTACTTGTGATGACTGTGACTGGTTTCCTTACTGGCAATGAACATAGTGATTTGTACTTGTGCTGATGACTGACTGGTTTCCTTACTGGCAATGAACATAGTGATTTGTACTTGTGCTGATGACTTTTACTGGTTTCCTTACTGGCAATGAACATAGTGATTTGTACTTGTGCTGATGACTGTGACTGGTTTCCTTACTGGCAATGAACATAGTGATTTGTACTTGTGATGACAGTGACTGGTTTCCTTACTGGCAATGAACATAGTGATTTGTACTTGTGCTGATGACTGTGACTGGTTTCCTTACTGGCAATGAACATAGTGATTTGTACATGTGCTGATGACTGTGACTGGTTTCCTTACTGGCAATGAACATAGTGATTTGTACATGTGCTGATGACTGTGACTGGTTTCCTTACTGGCAATGAACATAGTGATTTGTACTTGTGCTGATGACTGTGACTGGTTTCCTTACTGGCAATGAACATAGTGATTTGTACTTGTGATGACTGTGACTGGTTTCCTTACTGGCAATGAACATAGTGATTTGTACTTGTGCTGATGACTGTGACTGGTTTCCTTACTGGCAATGAACATAGTGATTTGTACTTGTGCTGATGACTGACTGGTTTCCTTACTGGCAATGAACATAGTGATTTGTACTTGTGCTGATGACTGTGACTGGTTTCCTTACTGGCAATGAACATAGTGATTTGTACTTGTGATGACAGTGACTGGTTTCCTTACTGGCAATGAACATAGTGATTTGTACTTGTGATGACTGTGACTGGTTTCCTTACTGGCAATGAACATAGTGATTTGTACTTGTGATGACAGTGACTGGTTTCCTTACTGGCAATGAACATAGTGATTTGTACTTGTGATGACTGTGACTGGTTTCCTTACTGGCAATGAACATAGTGATTTGTACATGTGCTGATGGTTGTGCCGAATCACGGGGTTTTGTGTGTGTCAAAGAGGAGTATCAGATTTGAACTGAAGACAGTTTTTCAGGCAAACATCCAGCTTGTGAACTGATGTGAGATTTTAACCCATGTGACTTGCTACCCACAAATAAAGCTGTGGGTTTTTTGTTTTGTTTTTTTCTGAAACAAATCACAGTTTGGCTGGAGATGACATCAGCTTTCTGGTTAAAGTGTATTGTATGAAGGGACTGTGACATCAGCTTTCTGGTTACTGTGCATTGTATGAAGGGGAGATGACATCAAGTTTCTGGTTAAAGTGTATTGTATGAAGGGACTGTGACATCAGCTTTCTGGTTAAAGTGTATTGTATGAAGGGACTGTGACATCAGCTTTCTGGTTAAAGTGTATTGTATGAAGGGGAGATGACATCAAGTTTCTGGTTACTGTGTATTGTATGAAGGGGCTGTGACATCAGCTTTCTGGTTACTGTGTATTGTATGAAGGGGAGGTGACATCAGCTTTCTGGTTACTGTGTATTGTATGAAGGGGAGGTGACATCAGCTTTCTGGTTACTGTGCATTGTATGAAGGGGAGGTGACATCAGCTTTCTGGTTACTGTGCATTGTATGAAGGGACTGTGACATCAGCTTTCTGGTTACTGTGCATTGTATGAAGGGGAGGTGACATCAACTTTCTGGTTACTGTGCATTGTATGAAGGGGAGGTGACATCAACTTTCTGGTTACTGTGCATTGTATGAAGGGGAGGTGACATCAACTTTCTGGTTACTGTGCATTGTATGAAGGGGCTGTGACATCAGCTTTCTGGTTACTGTGCATTGTATGAAGGGGAGATGACATCAACTTTCTGGTTACTGTGTATTGTATGAAGGGGCTGTGACATCAGCTTTCTGGTTAAAGTGCATTGTATGAAGGGGCTGTGACATCAGCTTTCTGGTTACTGTGTATTGTATGAAGGGGCTGTGACATCAGCTTTCTGGTTACTGTGTATTGTATGAAGGGGAGGTGACATCAACTTTCTGGTTACTGTGCATTGTATGAAGGGGAGGTGACATCAACTTTCTGGTTACTGTGCATTGTATGAAGGGGCTGTGACATCAACTTTCTGGTTACTGTGCATTGTATGAAGGGGCTGTGACATCAACTTTCTGGTTACTGTGCATTGTATGAAGGGGAGGTGACATCAACTTTCTGGTTACTGTGCATTGTATGAAGGGGAGGTGACATCAACTTTCTGGTTACTGTGCACTGTATAAAGGGGCGAAAATTATCTGGTTATTCTGCATTGTATGAAGGGGCTATAACTACATGGTTTTTCTGCATTGTATGGAGGGATGACATGAGCTTTGTAGTTATGAAGCATTGTTAGGACACATGAAATGTGTACCTGTATGTGTTAACTTGAAGTGCACTGTTTTGTTCAGCAAAGCAGGAAGACCCATCAGCCTTCCCCATTGCTGCTGCTGTTGGTGGAGGTCTGGGTGCAGCAGCCCTTATCATTGGTGTCGTGGTTGTCGTCATTGTCGTCCAACGCAAGCGAGCAGGTATTTATGTCATTTTCTGCAGCTGATTGTAATTTCTTTCAAGGATTAACACAAATCATTTTATACCTGCTGCCAACTGATTGGAGTTTGTTTGTGAGGTGTTGTTTCTGGTTCCCCTCTGAACTCCCTTCTCCACCAGCATTCTATGCTTCATGCAGCTGGGTGTTTTCTGACTCTCTACACACATGTACATGGCTGTTGGTCAGATCTTTTAAACATATGTAACTTTTTTTTTTTCAAAGTGTTTTCAGTGCCAAGCCTGTTATACGTCCAGTCACAACTATTTTTAAAGGGATGTTCTGGTCACAGAGGGTAATGATTAAAAAAACATATAAAAGATCCAGCATGCAAACTACTAAAAGAAAGTGTATATGTAACCAAGGTATACCTTTGTGAAAGGAAAATGAACATATGTCCAGTCACGAAAATTTCATATGAATTTATGTCAACGATTGTGATAGGACAGTGCAATGCAGTGCAGTGCAATGCAATGATGCGGGCAGAAATTTTTTATCCTGGGGCACATTTTTTGCACACCGGAAGGGGACGGAACATTCTGTCATGGGGCGCTCAAGGGGTTAGATGATTTAAAGAATGGAGCGCGCTGGCACACGATTTATAACCAGTGGTGTGAGTTTCCCGTTTTATGTGTTTCTGTTTGAAGCCCAACCCTTCTGACCATTTTCATCTGTTTGTAACACATGACTGACACACAGTGTTGATTTCTTTTTCAGAGAAAAACGAAAACCATTACAGGTATGGGCTGGTAAAGTAAGTTTGTTTTTTTTTCTGTGTGAGTTTATGTGCTTGTGAGTGTGAGTTTATTGAATCTGTGTGTGTGTGTGTGTGTGTGTGCGTGCGCGTGCTGTTTTTCCTTATCATTCAGAACAATCTGTGTGAGATATGAATGGGGAGACAGATAAACAGAGCAAGAGAATGGGACCAGAGGAGTTAGCACCCCAGTAAAGATCCAGGAAGAGAAACATTATCCCCAACTGATGCAGGTATGGCTGTTTCGTCCCTGCCCAGTTCATCAGTGTTAAAGATCCTTCCAGTGAGTTTAGCACTGCTTTGGAGACGCTGGATCACATGTCAGATTGCTAATGGTCAGTGGTGAAGTCAACAGCTCCTAAAACTGCGGAGCTGGAAACGATACTATTGTCAGGGTGCATACAGGCCATGGGAATCCTGGAAAGTCATGGAATTTCAAAAGGTCATTTTCCAGCACTGGAAAGTCATGGAATTGTGGTTGGAGTCAAGGAAAAGTCATGGAATTAAAAGCCTTCAAAACCCACAAATTTTATGCTTTCATTGATTGAAGGATAAAGAAAAAATATTTGATGAAAAAACAACAACTTTGACTATTACCAACAGTATAGTGTCAGAACATGTGTGGTTGTGAGGTTTCATCTAAGATTCTTAAAGGACAGTACCCAATGCGTGCATCTGTGGTGTTAAACCAAGACATAAGGTATGTATGGCTTTATTATCGTGTCTTTCTGACACTCCACTATAGACATGCAAAGTGCGGTAATGTTCAGTTCAAGTTTTATCTTCCCAGTTGTCCATTTTGATAACAAGAGTCGACGGGCGCAATAGCCAAGTGGTTAAAGCATTGGACTGTCAATCTGAGGGTCCCGGGTTTGAATCACGGTGACGGCGCCTGGTGGGTGAAGGGTGGAGATTTTTACAATCTCCCAGGTCAGCATATGTGCAGACCTGCTAGTGCCTGAACCCCCTTCGTGTGTATATGCAAGCAGAAGATCAAATACACATGTTAAAGATCCTGTAATCCATGTCAGCATTCGGTGGGTTATGGAAACAAGAACATACCCAGCATGCACACCCCCGAAAACGGAGTATGGCTGCCTACATGGCGGGGTAAAAACGGTCATACACGTAAAAGCCCACTCGTGTGCATACAAGTGAACGTGGGAGTTGCAGCCCACGAATGCAGAAGAAGAAGAAGAAGAAGATAACAAGAGTTTCCATATGAGTTTAAATCCGTTTGAAAAGGGAGCAGGGTGGCAGAATGGTTAAGACGCTTATCTGCCACTTCAGTGTCCATGATGAGTTTGAATCCTGCTCTCGCCCTTTCCCCCCAAGTTTGACTGGAAAATCATAGTGAGCATCTGGTCATTCAGATGAGATGATAAACCAAGGTCCCGTGTACAGCACGCACATTGCGCACTGAAAAAAGAACCCATGGCAACAAAAGTGTTGTCCTCTGGCAAAATTCAGGAGAAGAAATCCACTCTGATAGGAGCACAAATGTACATGCAAGCACTCAGTGCCTGACAAGCGTGTTGGGTATGTTACTGTCAGGCATCTGCCTTGCAGATGTGGGGTAGCGTGTATGGATTTGCCTGAATGCAGTGACGCCTCCTCGAGAAACTGAACCTGATAGCTGAAGAAATACATTTTGTGAGGAAAGTATTTGATTTGTCGTCATGGACCTGTCTGAAATTGGCATGGGAAGGTCCTGGAATTTTGAAGTTGTAAACCAGTATGGACCCTGAAGTAATTTGTGTAACGGTTGTACTGGCTTCTGACTGCTGACTGCTGTCTGTTGTGATGTACTGGCCCCTGTCTGCTGTTTGTTGTGATGTACTGACTGCTGTCTGTTGTGATGTACTGACACCTGACTGCTGACTGCTGTCTGTTGTGATGTACTGACTGCTGACTGCTTTCTGTTGTGATGTACTGGCACCTGTCTGCTGTTTGTTGTGATGTACTGACACCTGACTGCTGACTGCTTTCTGTTGTGATGTACTGGCACCTGACTGCTGACTGCTGTCTGTTGTGATGTACTGGCACCTGACTGCTGTCTGTTGTGATGTACTGGCCCCTGTCTGCTGTTTGTTGTGATGTACTGGCATCTGACTGCTGACTGCTTTCTGTTGTGATGTACTGGCACCTGACTGCTGTTTGTTGTGATGTACTGGCACCTGACTGCTGTCTGTTGTGATGTACTGGCACCTGCCTGCTGACTGCTGTCTGTTGTGATGTACTGGCACCTGACTGCTGACTGCTGTCTGTTGTGATGTACTGGCACCTGACTGCTGACTGCTGTCTATTGTGATGTACTGGCTGCTGACTGCTGTCTGTTGTGATGTACTGGCTTCTGCCTGCTGTCTGTTGTGATGTACTGGTACCTGTCTGCTGACTGCTGTCTGTTGTGATGTACTGGTACCTGTCTGCTGACTGCTGTCTGTTGTGATGTACTGGCACCTGACTGCTGACTGCTGTCTGTTGTGATGTACTGGCACCTGACTGCTGACTGCTGTCTGTTGTGATGTACTGGCACCTGTCTGCTGTCTGTTGTGATGTACTGGCACCTGACTGCTGTCTGTTGTGATGTACTGGCACCTGACTGCTGACTGCTGTCTGTTGTGATGTACTGGCTTCTGCCTGCTGTCTGTTGTGATGTACTGGCACCTGTCTGCTGACTGCTGTCTGTTGTGATGTACTGGCTGCTGACTGCTGACTGCTGTCTGTTGTGATGTACTGGCCCCTTACTGCTGACTGCTGTCTGTTGTGATGTACTGGCACCTGACTGCTGTCTGTTGTGATGTACTGGCACCTGACTGCTGTCTGTTGTGATGTACTGGCACCTGACTGCTGTCTGTTGTGATGTACTGGCACCTGACTGCTGACTGCTGTCTGCTGTGATGTACTGGCACCTGACTGCTGTCTGCTGTCTGTTGTGATGTACTGGCACCTGACTGCTGACTGCTGTCTGCTGTGATGTACTGGCACCTGACTGCTGTCTGCTGTCTGTTGTGATGTACTGGCACCTGACTGCTGTCTGCTGTCTGTTGTGATGTACTGGGAACTGTCTGTTGTCTGTTTTGATGTACTGGCACCTGACTGCTGTCTGTTGTGATGTACTGGGACCTGACTGCTGTCTGTTGTGATGAACTGGGACCTGACTGCTGACTGCTGTCTGCTGTGATGTACTGGCACCTGACTGCTGTCTGCTGTGATGTACTGGGACCTGACTGCTGTCTGCTGTGATGTACTGGGACCTGACTGCTGACTGCTGTCTGTTGTGAAGTGGTATCAGTGAACCAGTGTCTCAGACCCAAGTGGTTTCACCTGAGAAAGAAAGAAATGAAATAACTGTGAAGGTTGTGAACTGCATGCGTATGAATTAATTCTTCTGCCTTTTGTGTCTCAGACAACAGCCCGGACAAAGGCAAGACAGAAACTCAGAAGCAGGTAAATTGGTTTTATTCGTTCTCTCTGCCCTGCTTTTTGTCTCTTCTGCCTTCCACTCTGCCCCCCCCCTCCTTCTCTCACTCTGTCACTCTGTCTCACTCTCTCTCTCTCTCTCTCTCTCTCTCTCTCTCTCTTCTGTTTCTCTCCCTACCTCTGTCCATCCCAGTTTCACCACCCCCCCGCCCCCTCTTTCTCTCACTGTATTTATGTTGTGTTGAAAAGAAAGTCTACAGAACACCTTCTGCCCTTCATTGTAATGGTAGAAGTAACTGAGTGTCCAATCTCTGTTATAAACTATATATATATATAGGTATGGCTTTGGTTATCAGGGAACCAAGGCATGGAAACTGTTAAAACAACTGTGTTAATCTTTAAGCAAATATTATTTAATTGTCATGTGCAAGATCTAGATTCTGTACTTGTGTCAGAGGAAATATTTAAGCTGTGTTCTTCATTTAGACAAATGCATGAGATCCCGAAATATCTACATCTAATTAAGAATCCTATTTTAAGAAAAAAAATAAACTAGTATCACACTGGGGGTATCCCATCTGAATCCTCACCAATTAAGATATTCCAAGAAACAAAAAGATAGAAATTATCCATTTTGCCGTGATGAGGCAAGATTCGAACCCGGGACCTCAGATTAAAAGTCCAATGCTTCAGTCATTTGGCTATTGCACCCGGTTTTTTTCTGTGTTTTGTTTTTTGTAATATTTTAAAATTTTCAGCAGATGTGGTGTGTGTATGTGGATCAGTCCATGTGCTTTGATACCTCCTGGAAATTGAAAACTATGAACACAAACTGTATGTCTGGTCATGAGGGACCTGCCCAGTATCTCACAAACAAGAGTCCCGGTGAAGTTCTTCAGAAAGCAGCAGTCAAGTCACAGCTCGCTTTGTTCACATTGTCCAAGGATCGCCATGTTCTGGCGTGCATGATGGGGGGCGGGGGGAGGGGCTGGGAGGGATGTCTAAGTATCAGTTTATTTTGTATTGTGTGGCTCTTTTGTCACAACAGAATCTCTGTGTGGAATTTGGGCCGCTCTCCCTAGGGAGAGCGTATCGCTACAGTGAGAGTGCCACCCTTTCTTTCTTTCGTTCTGCCTGCGAGTGTTTTTGTTTTCCTATCAAAGTGGATTTTTCTACAGACCTTTAGTTGCCATGGGTTCATTTACGTGTACTTATACAGTATATGTGTGCTGCACACGACACCTTGGTTTATCGTCTCATCCCAATGACCAGACGCTTGGTTTGATTTTCTAGTCAAACTTGGGTGAATGGGTGAGACCAGGATTCGAACCCAGACCCTCATGGACACCACCCTTTTCTGCTGTGCATGGTTGGGGAATGTCTAAGAGTCCATTTTTAAGCAGATTTGCTGTCACTGTACTTGGTGGGTGTCGAGAAACATTGGCTGAGGACACTGCCCCAAGACATGCCCGTGTGGGTGGGTGGAGGGAGGTTGGGGGGGACAGTGCTTGTACGTGGAACAACAACAACAATACCACACCACCACCACCACCACCACCAAAGGTTTATGAAGAAAATGAAAGGCTGACAACTTAAAATGAAGATGGTGTCTTATAGAAAGGAAAGAAAGAAGCTGCTTGGACATAAACTCTTGGAGGTAAATAAAAAAAGGTTAAAGGGCTGATACTCTTTGACGGCCATTTGGACAGCAAAGTCATATCCACTGTGTCTAGGGCTCAGCATAGAAGGGCGGGGCCAATCCTGTCCTTCCGCAGTTTTAACTTTGCCCAGCAGACGTCAGCTACCCTTATAACACCTGGGTGGAGTGAGGAATACTGGAGTGAAGTGCCCTTTTCAAGGACACAACACCATGCCGAAAGGGGGTCTCGAACCCAGAGCACTGGAGGACACTGGATAGAAGTCCCCCGCCTGATTCAGGCATGGTGATGGTGCCTCTGCTGTCAGGATATTCCTGGTGCTGTGTACAGTCATGGTATTCCTGGTGCTGTGTACAGTGTACAGTCATGATATTCCTGGTGCTGTGTACAGTGAGGATATTCCTGGTGCTGTGTACAGTCATGATATTCCTGGTGCTGTGTACAGTGTACAGTCATGATATTCCTGGTGCTGTGTACAGTCATGATATTCCTGGTGCTGTGTACAGTGTACAGTCATGATGTTCCTGGTGCTGTGTACAGTGTACAGTCATGATATTCCTGGTGCTGTGTACAGTGTACAGTCATGATATTCCTGGTGCTGTGTACAGTGTACAGTCATGATGTTCCTGGTGCTGTGTACAGTGTACAGTCATGATGTTACTGGTGCTGTGTACAGTGTACAGTCATGATATTCCTGGTGCTGTGTACAGTGTACAGTCATGATATTCCTGGTGCTGTGTACAGTGTACAGTCATGATGTTCCTGGTGCTGCGTACAATGTACAGTCATGCGTACAATGTACAGTCATGATATTCCTGGTGCTGCGTACAATGTACAGTCATGATATTCCTGGTGCTGTGTACAATGTACAGTCATGATGTTCCCGGTGCTGTGTACAGTGTACAGTCATGATATTCCTGGTGCTGTGTACAGTGTACAGTCATGATGTTCCTGGTGCTGTGTACAGTCATGATGTTCCTGGTGCTGTGTACAGTGTACAGTCATGATGTTCCTGGTGCTGTGTACAGTGTACAGTCATGATGTTCCTGGTGCTGTGTACAGTGTACAGTCATGATATTCCTGGTGCTGTGTACAGTGTACAGTCATGATGTTCCTGGTGCTGTGTACAGTGTACAGTCATGATATTCCTGGTGCTGTGTACAGTGTACAGTCATGATGTTCCTGGTGCTGTGTACAGTGTACAGTCATGATGTTCCTGGTGCTGTGTACAGTCATGATATTCCTGGTGCTGTGTAGAGTGTACAGTGAAGATATTCCTGGTGCTGTGTACAGTGTACAGTCATGATATTCCTGGTGCTGTGTACAGTGTACAGTCATGGTATTCCTGGTGCTGTGTACAGTGTACAGTCATGATGTTCCTGGTGCTGTGTACAGTGTACAGTCATGATATTCCTGGTGCTGTGTACAGTCATGATATTCCTGGTGCTGTGTACAGTGTACAGTCATGATGTTCCTGGTGCTGTGTACAGTGTACAGTCATGATGTTCCTGGTGCTGTGTACAGTGTACATTGAAGATATTCGTGGTGCTGTGTACAGTGATGATATTCCTGGTGCTGTGTACAGTGTACAGTCATGATATTCCTGGTGCTGTGTACAGTGTACAGTCATGGTGTTCCTGGTGCTGTGTACAGTGTACAGTCATGATATTCCTGGTGCTGTGTACAGTGTACAGTCAGGATATTCCTGGTGCTGTGTACAGTCATGATGTTCCTGGTGCTGTGTACAGTGTACAGTCATGATGTTCCTGGTGCTGTGTACAGTGTACAGTCAGGATATTCCTTGTACTGTGTACTTATGGTCTGTTGAAGAAGAAATAAATGTGACAGTCAGTTGAAGAGGTGTACTTTATGGTCTGTTGAAGAAGAGAGATACACATGACGGTCTGTTGAAGAAGAGAGATACACATGATGGTCTGTTGAAGAAGAGAGATACACATGATGGTCTGTTGAAGAAGAGAGATACACATGATGGTCTGTTGAAGTTACACATGATGGTCTGTTGAAGAAGAGAGATACACATGATGGTCTGTTGAAGAAGAGATACACATGATGGTCTGTTGAAGAAGACAGATACACATGACGGTTGGTTGAAGAAGAGAGATACACATGATGGTCTGTTGAAGAAGAGATACATATGACGGTCTGTTGAAGAAGAGAGATTCACATGACGGTCTGTTGAAGTTACACATGACAGTCTGTTGAAGAAGAGAGATACATATAATGGTCTGTTGAAGAAGAGAGATTCACGTAATGGTCTGTTGAAGAGATTCACGTAACGGTCTATTGAAGAAGAGCGATACACATGACACTCTGTTGAAGATGCACATGATGGTCTGATGAAGAAGAGATACACATGACGGAATATTGAAGTGGACGGATGGGTCACACTGATGATGATATGGTTCACTACAAACAGCCAAACCTTCAGCTGCACAGACTCCGCTCAGTAAAGCTTGTATCACTAAATGACATGCAACAAAACAACGAGGTGGGAGAGCTGGAAAAGAATAAAGTCTGCTTAAACCCTTGATTTATTAATAATTTGTTTCTCCGTTTATTTGTTATTTGGTTCTTGTACATAACTAAGAGCATTCCGAATGATTTTTTTTTTCCTTCTTTGCAAAGAAGGGTCTTTCCTTTCAAAACGTGTGCAGTGCAATCAAAATTTCATTACGAGCAGACAAATGTACATGTATGTGTACATACATACATTCATATGTGCATACATTACTTACAGACAAAAGGACAAACAGGCAGACAGACAGCATGCATGCATACACATAAGCACATATAAAACTTCCTTGTTGTTCAGGCTTACGGGGCAAAGATCAAGCTTTGTAAGAATGGCCACATTGAGGTTCCATTGAAACTAAAGGATAGAGCCAGGGTTTTAGCTAGAGTCAGCTTGGGACGGGAAATCTGAACATGTCTTTTGTTCACTTTGGTGTGGAGCCCAGTGAACAGGGCAGAGCTTTGTCGGGGGGCAAACAGGTTTGAATGGATGAGACTGCAATTGTAATTCAAGCTGACAGCGCTTAGTTTTAAAAAAAAAAAAAAAAAAAAAAAAAAAAATATATATATATATATCATATGGAAAATTACATATGCTTATTTTATATTTTTTTTCTCCTTTTTTTTGTTTTAGGTACATGGTTAATTGACATAAATACATAATATATATGAACAGGAAAAGATGAAACAGATTTTTTTTTTAAATATTAAAAAAAAAATCTGTTCCCCCTTTCTTATAAATGATTTTTTCAGTTGTCTGTGATATAACAAAATCTGATGTGTGTATGAGTGTACGTGCGTGCATGTGCGTGTGTGTGTGTGTGTGTGTGTGTGTGTGTGTGCGCTGTTTTCCATGACTCAAAGATTGCAGTGATGGCCTCGTGGAAATGTGTCCATCTTGGAAGCAAGAGAATCTGAGCGCATAGGTTCAAATCCCACACTCCCCAGAACTTTCTCCCTGTCCACTAAACCTTGAGTGTTGGTCTTGATGCTAGTTATTTGGATGAGACGGTAAACCGAGGTCCCATGTACATGTACTTCGAGCATGTTAAAGAAGCCACGGCAACAAAAGGGTTGTTCCTGGCAAAAATCTATAAAAATAAAAAAAAAATAAATAAAATAAAATAAAAAATCCACTTTGATAGAAAGTGAATGCAACAGCTTGCATACAGAAATAAAAAAGGGGTAGCATTCTTACTGTAGCAACACAACACAACAATACACAACACAACACAACACAACACAACACAACACAACACAACACAACAACACACAACACACAGCAATGCACAATACAAGGCAATACCAAACAAGGCAATACATTACAATACGATTCAATACAATACAAGAAGAACAACAAATGAACAGAAAGGTCTGACCACATCATGGAGTTTGGATAAACATCAAGACTGATCCACTCCAATGACTGCTAAGTGGTTAGATTCACTGATGTGTGAGACTAAGGGGCGCACAGTACAGGAAAAAAACGTTGTCTTCTGTTCCAGAACCCGACATGATTGTAAACTCACTCTATGGAACTAGCCCTCCTGTGGACAATGGAGGTAAGTATCAGTGTGTGTGTGTGTGTCATTGGTCTGCTTATATACTCAACAGGGAAAGAATGGCTTTGAGAAAGAATGTTCCCGTATTTTCTGCCTCCCTCCCTACCTCTCTTTCAGTCACTGTATATTACATAATCTCTCTCTCTCTCTCTGTCTCTTTCTCAAGTACCAAAGTGCCGCTTATCCCATGGTAGTTTGGTTTACTTTGATTATGTTTTTCCTTTCTGTTCCATTTGTTTTGCACCATTTTTGTTCTGGTTTGTACCTACTATGTCACTTGAGCTTTACAGCTAATGACATTCATCATTTCAGTGTTCAGTGTCTCTCTCTCTCTCTCTCTCTCTCTCTCTCTCTCTCTTTAGTCAAGCATGTCAGGTCTTCAGTCTTGTTTTGTCCAGCAAGTGGGTGTGTTGTCTGTCTCTGTGTGTGTTTTTCCACCACTACACCAGTCACAGATGGACATAAATTTACAGCTGGGCCAACAGCAAAGTGAGAGCTATATTATCAGTGGTTTCTCCATTGCAATGAGAAACCATTTACAGCTTAGTCCTTTGTGAAGGACATTGACTCTCAAACCAGGAGGCAAGATTGCACTGGCTCTCAGTGCTGCAGCCTTGGGGGCTAGTTGGCTTTCGGGAACAATTCCAATGCCAACCATCCTAAAACCCTCTTGGCGGAGAGAGTGGGGATGTAACCTGGGCAAGACACTTTCCACAGTAATAAAATTCTTGCCCAAATAGTCGGGGACAGCAGTTGCCTCCTCTGCTGTTCTGATGGTCATAGTCGGACACGACTGACTATTATAAAAACACCATTCACAACCTCTGTACCATCCCTCTTCAGACTGATGAGGTGGGGAGGACAGGGGGGGTGGGGAGGTGGGGAGGACAGGGGGGGTGGGGAGGACAAGGGAGGACAGGGGGGGTGGGGAGGACAGGGGGGGAGGACAGGGGGGGTGGGGAGGACAGGGGAGGTGGGGAGGACAGGGGGGTGGGGAGGACAGGGGGGTGGGGAGGACAGGGGGGCGGGGAGGACAGGTGGGGAGGACAGGGGAGGTGGGGAGGACAGGTGGGGAGGACAGGGGAGGTGGGGAGGACAGGGGAGGTGGGGAGGACAGGGGGGTGGGGAGGACAGGGGGCGTGGGGAGGACAGGGGGCGTGGGGAGGACAGGGGAGGTGGGGAGGACAGGGGAGGTGGGGAGGACAGGGGGCGTGGGGAGGACAGGGGAGGTGGGGAGGACAGGGGGCGTGGGGAGGACAGGGGAGGTGGGGAGGACAGGGGGGACAGGGGGGGTGGGGAGGACAGGTGGGGAGGACAGGGGGGTGGGGAGGACAGGGGAGGACAGGGGGGGTTGGGAGGACAGGGGAGGTGGGGAGGACAGGGGGGTGGGGAGGACAGGGGAGGTGGGGAGGACAGGGGGGACAGGGGGGGTGGGGAGGACAGGGGGGTGGGGAGGACAGGGGAGGACAGGGGGGGACAGGGGGGTGGGGAGGACAGGGGGGGACAGGGGGGGTGGGGAGGACAGGGGAGGACAGGGGGGGACAGGGGGGGTGGGGAGGACAGGGGGGGTGGGGGGACAGGGGAGGACAGGGGGGGTGGGGAGGACAGGGGAGGACAGGGGGTGGGGTGGGGTGGGGAGGACAGGGGTGGTGGTGGGGAGGACAGGGGGGGTGGGGAGGACAGGGGGGGTGGGGGGTTATTGGCTGGACAGAAGCAAAAGGAGTGGGTGGTACCTCTGCCTGAATTACACATCTTGGTCTTGAAGTTCTTGAAACCATCATGTTTCTGCATTTTTTTGTTTTGTGTGTGTTGGGTTTTTTAATTTTGTTTTTTTCTGTGTAACAAGAATTCTAATGGTATTTTCTACTTAAAACACGGTTCTGATTGAGTTATTGGATTATTCGTTGTTGTTTTTTTTCTTTTTCTTTTTTTTTCTTTCTTTTTTTTATAGGTTTCATTTACATTAATGTGTGGCTGGGTTTTTTTTTTATGTTCTCTTAAGCTGTCTTTGATTAGCGTTTTAAATCAGTTATTTGCATAGTTGTGTACGCTTGCCTTAGTGTTCCCTAAGAAGTGTGTTTCTTCTTGTATTTTACAAGCCTACATTCGGACTTGTGCTTCAAGGTGAGTACACTGCAGGATTCCTTGTGAACCATTTCTGTTCAGTTGCATCTTTCATTCAGTCGTAGCTCCACTGAAGTGGTGGCCTAGTGGTGGCCTGTCTGCCTTGGAAGCCAGAGAATCTGAGCGCACAGGATCGAATCCCACACTGACCAGAAGTCCCTCCCCCCCCCACCCCCTTCGCACTAGACCTTGAGTGGTGGGCTGGGCGCTAGACATTCAGATGAGACGATAAACCAAGGTCCCATTTTTAGCA
>NC_134909.1:8355558-8376487 GCF_041734735.1 Babylonia areolata
GGAGAAGTGGGGGGTGTTACTTTTTTTTTTTTTTTTTTTTTTTTTTAAGTCAGGGGGGTGATTTTCCCTGTTCTGTACATCTGACACTCATCTCCTCCCATATAATTTTCCCCCTTCCTCCACGGACAAAGTTATGGTGCGCTCGGGACACACACACACACACACACAGAATCACACAGAGCAGAAACTGGGTCAAGACACAGGTTCCCTTGGTTCACACCCCATTCTAAACTTCAGGAAGCTGACAGCACGCTGCAAGGGAAGTACCAGCCCACTAGCCATCACCCCCATAAAATCACATCCCCCACCCCTCCACTCCCAACCTACTTGCCATTCACCCCCATAAAATCACATCCCCACCCCTCCACTCCCACCCTACTAGCCATTCACCCCCATAAAATCACATCCCCACCCCTCCACTCCCACCCTACTAGCCATTCACCCCCATAAAATCACATCCCCACCCCTCCACTCCCAACCTACTAGCCATTCACCCCCATAAAACCACACCCCCCACCCCTCCACTCCCAACCTACTAGCCATTCACCCCTATAAAATCACACACCCCACCCCTCCACTCCCACCCTACTAGCCATTCACCCCCATAAAATCACACCCCCACCCCTCCACTCCCACCCTACTAGCCATTCACCCCCATAAAATCACACCCCCACCCCTCCACTCCCAACCTACAGCCAATCACCCCTATAAAACCACACCCCCCACCCCTCCACTCCCACCCTACTAGCCATTCACCCCTATAAAACCACGCCCCCCACCCCTCCACTCACAACCTACTAGCCATTCACCCCTATAAAACCACACACCCCACCCCTCCACTCCCAACCTACTAGCCATTCACCCCCATAAAATCACATCCCCACCCCTCCACTCCCAACCTACTAGCCATTCACCCCCATAAGATCACACACCCCACCCCTCCACTCCCACCCTACTAGCCATTCACCCCTATAAAATCACACCCCCACCCCTCCACTCCCACCCTATTAGCCATTCACCCCCATAAAATCACACCCCCAACCCTCCACTCCCACCCTATTAGCCATTCACCCCCATAAAATCACACACACCCCTCCACTCCCACCCTACTAGCCATTCACCCCCATAAAATCACATCCCCACCCCTCCACTCCCAACCTACTAGCCTTTCACCCCCATAAAATCCCCACGCCCCACCCCTCTGCTCCTAGTGATGTTTTTAAAAGTCACTTCTTTTTTCTTTTTTCCTGCTTTTTTGTACCTTTTCTGCCTTTTTTCCTTGAACTGATTTGAAGATCTTTTTGAGTCTTGAAAAAAAAAAGTCCCCTAATAACATGCAGTGCTATTTTTGCTGCATAATCTGTGTGGGCACTGTGAAAGGAAATGTCCAACTTGCCTTTGAAAATAGAATTGTCTTTGCAAAAATCAAGAGAACAGCAACAAAACCCCAGCAAATTTAGGCATGCACACACACATGCACTCACACACTCACACATGCACACACAAACGCATGCATGTGCACATGCTCACACACTGCATCATATAGCACATATGCACAGTTCTGTTGTCTTCCAAACACCAGGGTCACACCCTCCACTCAAACACACACAATCGCAAAGTCCATAAACTTAAGTGTGCACATGCATGCCCTCATACACACACACACACACACATTCATATGAATCCCACAAGCAAATACAGCACATACATACACGTTGCACAGCTGCACTCTCACCCAGGCCCCATAATCCACACATTCACATGGTGTACAGCGGTGAAAGCAGCATGATGAAAAAGTGAAAAACTAACAACAGCACTCTCACGGTGTTTCCACCACAGTTCCAACAGCGCGCCCTCAGCCACAAACGAGCGCTTATGAAATTGTGGAGCACAGCGGAGGGGTGCCTGTCGTGATGCCAACACCTGCCGCAGGCCCGGGAGGCGTCGTGTACTCTGATGTCGCCAGGAACTGGAACCAGGGGCCAGCTCCGGCAGCGGCGACAGGTGAAGACGGCAATGCGTACGCACTGGTTGACAGGACCCGGCAGCAGAGTGCAGCAGGTGCCAGTGGGAGGGCAGCAGCCAAGCCGGAAGTGAAACCCAAGCCCAGGCAGAGACCGCAGGCTGCAGAGAACGCTGGTATGCAAAAATACAATCATCCCCCGTCTTTGCTGTTTGTTCAGTGCCAAACAGAAATACAAGCTGACAGGAGTTTTCCCCCTAAGGCAACTAAGTTGTTCTCCTGATTCTTTGCATGTCCACAAATACCCAAGGCAAAAGCCTCTCCCTTCCTGGCAGTTGTGGCAGAAGTGTGTCAGGCAGTCTGGAGGTCCTTGCCATGGTTTCCACGGCAGCTGGGAATTTCTCCTGGAGGGTGTGCTTCCTTCACACTCTCTGGCCACATCTGGATGTTGTTGGTTGTTGTTTTTGACTCACTTGTGTACACAAAGTGAGTCCATGTTATAACCTGATGTAATGTCCCAAATCGTCCCCTCCTCCTCTAGGTCCCCCGGGGAGCTTGTCATTGTCCCAAATTGCCCCCAGTGTTCTGGGACGTCCCATGCTGGTTTGGTCCCCCCCCCCACCCCCCGCACCCCTCCCCCCAGTGTATCTGTGGTGTGATGGCTGTCAGATTCAGTGTGTCTTCATTCTGATGGCCAGTGTTACTGTGGTGTGATGGCTGTCAGATTCAGTGTGTCTTCATTCTGATGGCCAGTGTTACTGTGGAGTGATGGCTGTCAGATTCAGTGTGTCTTCATTCTGATGGCCAGTGTTACTGTGGTGTGATGGCTGTCAGATTCAGTGTGTCTTCATTCTGATGGCCAGTGTTACTGTGGTGTGATGGCTGTCAGATTCAGTGTGTCTTCATTCTGATGGCCAGTGTTACTGTGGTGTCCTGGCTGTCAGATTCAGTGTGTCTTCATTCTGATGGCCAGTGTTACTGTGGTGTCCTGGCTGTCAGATTCAGTGTGTCTTCATTCTGATGGCCAGTGTTACTGTGGTGTGATGGCTGTCAGATTCAGTGTGTCTTCATTCTGATGGCCAGTGTTACTGTGGTGTGATGGCTGTCAGATTCAGTGTGTCTTCATTCTGATGGCCAGTGTTACTGTGGTGTGATGGCTGTCAGATTCAGTGTGTCTTCATTCTGATGGCCAGTGTATCTGTGGTGTGATGGCTGTCAGATTCAGTGTGTCTTCATTCTGATGGCCAGTGTTACTGTGGTGTGATGGCTGTCAGATTCAGTGTGTCTTCATTCTGATGGCCAGTGTTACTGTGGTGTGATGGCTGTCAGATTCAGTGTGTCTTCATTCTGATGGCCAGTGTTACTGTGGTGTGATGGCTGTCAGATTCAGTGTGTCTTCATTCTGATGGCCAGTGTATCTGTGGTGTCCTGGCTGTCAGATTCAGTGTGTCTTCATTCTGATGGCCAGTGTTACTGTGGTGTGATGGCTGTCAGATTCAGTGTGTCTTCATTCTGATGGCCAGTGTTACTGTGGTGTCCTGGCTGTCAGATTCAGTGTGTCTTCATTCTGATGGCCAGTGTTACTGTGGTGTGATGGCTGTCAGATTCAGTGTGTCTTCATTCTGATGGCCAGTGTTACTGTGGTGTGATGGCTGTCAGATTCAGTGTGTCTTCATTCTGATGGCCAGTGTTACTGTGGTGTGATGGCTGTCAGATTCAGTGTGTCTTCATTCTGATGGCCAGTGTTACTGTGGTGTGATGGCTGTCAGATTCAGTGTGTCTTCATTCTGATGGCCAGTGTTACTGTGGTGTGATGGCTGTCAGATTCAGTGTGTCTTCATTCTGATGGCCAGTGTTACTGTGGTGTGATGGCTGTCAGATTCAGTGTGTCTTCATTCTGATGGCCAGTGTTACTGTGGTGTGATGGCTGTCAGATTCAGTGTGTCTTCATTCTGATGGCCAGTGTTACTGTGGTGTGATGGCTGTCAGATTCAGTGTGTCTTCATTCTGATGGCCAGTGTTACTGTGGTGTCCTGGCTGTCAGATTCAGTGTGTCTTCATTCTGATGGCCAGTGTTACTGTGGTGTGATGGCTGTCAGATTCAGTGTGTCTTCATTCTGATAGCCAGTGTATCTGTGGTGTGATGGCTGTCAGATTCAGTGTGTCTTCATTCTGATGGCCAGTGTATCTGTGGTGTGATGGCTGTCAGATTCAGTGTGTCTTCATTCTGATGGCCAGTGTTACTGTGGTGTGATGGCTGTCAGATTCAGTGTGTCTTCATTCTGATGGCCAGTGTATCTGTGGTGTGATGGCTGTCAGATTCAGTGTGTCTTCATTCTGATGGCCAGTGTTACTGTGGTGTGATGGCTGTCAGATTCAGTGTGTCTTCATTCTGATGGCCAGTGTTACTGTGGTGTCCTGGCTGTCAGATTCAGTGTGTCTTCATTCTGATGGCCAGTGTTACTGTGGTGTGATGGCTGTCAGATTCAGTGTGTCTTCATTCTGATGGCCTGTGTATCTGTGGTGTGATGGCTGTCAGATTCAGTGTGTCTTCATTCTGATGGCCAGTGTTACTGTGGTGTGATGGCTGCCAGATTCAGTGTGTCTTCATTCTGATGGCCAGTGTTACTGTGGTGTGATGGCTGTCAGATTCAGTGTGTCTTCATTCTGATGGCCAGTGTTACTGTGGTGTCCTGGCTGTCAGATTCAGTGTGTCTTCATTCTGATGGCCAGTGTTACTGTGGTGTCCTGGCTGTCAGATTCAGTGTGTCTTCATTCT
The DNA here is from genome assembly GCF_041734735.1 of Babylonia areolata. Classification (NCBI taxonomy): domain Eukaryota; kingdom Metazoa; phylum Mollusca; class Gastropoda; order Neogastropoda; family Buccinidae; genus Babylonia; species Babylonia areolata. The sequence continues at coordinate 8,360,301 of NC_134909.1, forward strand.
GATGGCCAGTGTTACTGTGGAGTGATGGCTGTCAGATTCAGTGTGTCTTCATTCTGATGGCCAGTGTTACTGTGGAGTGATGGCTGTCAGATTCAGTGTGTCTTCATTCTGATGGCCAGTGTTACTGTGGTGTGATGGCTGTCAGATTCAGTGTGTCTTCATTCTGATGGCCAGTGTTACTGTGGTGTCCTGGCTGTCAGATTCAGTGTGTCTTCATTCTGATGGCCAGTGTTACTGTGGAGTGATGGCTGTCAGATTCAGTGTGTCTTCATTCTGATGGCCAGTGTATCTGTGGTGTCCTGGCTGTCAGATTCAGTGTGTCTTCATTCTGATGGCCAGTGTTACTGTGGTGTGATGGCTGTCAGATTCAGTGTGTCTTCATTCTGATGGCCAGTGTTACTGTGGTGTCCTGGCTGTCAGATTCAGTGTGTCTTCATTCTGATGGCCAGTGTTACTGTGGAGTGATGGCTGTCAGATTCAGTGTGTCTTCATTCTGATGGCCAGTGTTACTGTGGTGTGATGGCTGTCAGATTCAGTGTGTCTTCATTCTGATGGCCAGTGTTACTGTGGTGTGATGGCTGTCAGATTCAGTGTGTCTTCATTCTGATGGCCAGTGTTACTGTGGTGTGATGGCTGCCAGATTCAGTGTGTCTTCATTCTGATGGCCAGTGTTACTGTGGTGTCCTGGCTGTCAGATTCAGTGTGTCTTCATTCTGATGGCCAGTGTATCTGTGGTGTGATGGCTGTCAGATTCAGTGTGTCTTCATTCTGATGGCCAGTGTTTCTGACGTGTCCCTGTGTATGGCTGTCAGATTCAGTGAAGGAAATGTGCTGGACAAACTGGTAGGGCAGCAAAAAAAAAAAAAAAGAAAAAAAAAGACCAAACAACAACAACAACAAAAAACAACAACAACTTGATAAATGACCGAACTGGCGTTTTGTGTATGGAATGCTAACAGTGTGTGAAGAAACACCACATCCTGGCCACAGAAGTCAACAGTTCCAGAACTAAAACCAGAAGATATGGACATGTTGGCGGGATGTCCGTCCTTGAGCAGAGAGATTGGGTTGCACCTGCCACCCCTAGTCACATCAGACAGACAGCTTGAGATGGACCTTCAGTCTGTGCTGTTCAGGGTGCGAAAATACGTCTGAAAGCACCGGGTTTGTCCAGTGTGGTTATTGCGTATATCGGGGCCCAGAAATGTTGAGCAGTTCTGTTTTGATTTATTGGTGCTGAAAAGTCATGATAAAGACTTTGAAAGTTTGATAGACCGGTGTTGTAATCATAGAATTATGTGTGCACTGTGTATGGGTAACTCTGTGGATGACCAGGATCGGGGGGTCACACCCCCTGAGGAAGTGCAGTTAATCGCTTGGGGGGGTTTGGGGGGGGGAGGGGGGGGGGATTGGCTGGGGTCAATCATAAAGAAAAGCTGTTTCACGAATGGTTTTCTTGTTCTCAGCATTGTTGTTTTTTTCCTTTCCTCACAGGTGGCCGTGTGCCTCAGCCACCAAACACAACGGACGATCCTTCCAGTAAGTGTCACAGTCCTGATTCATTCAGATTGCAATAGTTGTAGACCTGTGCAGTATTTCATCTGTGTATTTTTAGTGAATGTTTTGTAGATTGATAAATGATTCAGACATAGGTGATTGAGTTGAATTAAGCTTCAGGTCCAAGATTATTGCATTCAAAGTGAATAGTGATAAGCCATTGAATCAGACTGTCATGGATGAAATATATGTGTTTAGTTAGTAATATATTTTGTCTTGAGTTGTATACAGAGTAGGTCTTTGAAATTATTACATTTTGGTGTGTGTGTGTGTCTGTGTCTGTGTGGTTTGGTAAACTTTTACTCTGACATTTTATCTGCAGCTTCAAATTATAATTTGGTGTGTGTGTGTGTGTATGTGCGTGCGCGCGCGTGCACGTGTGTGTGTGTGCACGCAGTTTGGTAAACTTTTACACTGGCATTTTATCTGCAGCTTCAAATGCTTTGAGAAATAAAAATTGGTAGAATATTTTATATATATATATATATATATATATATATATATATATATATATATATATATACACACAGACATAATCATTATGGAGTCAGTCCATACAGTACATTCCGTAAAAAATGTAATAAATCCTTCAGCATTTGTTGTTGTTGTTGTTGTTTGAAATTTAATGTTTTCTGTGCAACAGCCTCTGTCAGTTCATTTTCCAGGCCCATATTTAACCATGTAAAATTCACATCTGACCAAGATCAGAATGTATGTTTTCATTAACATTACACACACACACACACACACACACACACACACACACACACACACAACTTGTGGCCTTTTGGGACCGTCCCAACAGAGACTGTCTTAACTCTCTCCATACGAACGGCGAAAGAGACGACGTTGACAGCGTTTCACCCCAATTACAACCATCAAAATATTACAAGCGGAAGGCTCTTACACTGAAGAGGTGAATGTTGACAAAGAATACCACAATTCTGACGACGGAAGCTAAAGGTCGGGTCATAGAGAAACCCACTGGACATCCGAGGGGTCTGTGTAGAGGAGAAGAGAGGACTGGCCGTACTGAGTGAGTTAAAATCCTTGTTTGAGAGAGTAGGGATGTAACCTGTGCAAGACACTCTCCACTTTAATCAAATTTATGCCTGTATAGTGTCAGGACAGAGGTTGCCTCCTGCTGTTCTGATGGACAGACTATTGTACATTGACTGGTCAGGCCACCATGACTATCATACATTGACTGGTCAGGCCGCCATGACCATCATACATTGACTGGGTCAGACAAACATGACTATCATACATTGACTGGGTCAGACAAACATGACTATCATACACTGACTGGGTCAGACAAACATGACTATCATACATTGACTGGTCAGACAAACATGACTATCATACATTGACTGGGTCAGGCAAACATGACTATCATACATTGACTGGGTCAGACAAACATGACTATCATATATTGACTGGTCAGATAAACATGACTATCACATACTGACTGGTCAGACAAACATGACTATCTTACATTGTCTGGTCAAACAAACATGACTATCATACATTGACTGGGTCAGGCAAACATGACTGTCATATATTGACTGGTCAGACAAACATGACTATCACACACTGACTGGTCAGGCAAACATGACTATCGTACATTGACTGGGTCAGGCAAACATGATTATCACACACTGACTGGTCAGGCAAACATGACTGTCATACATTGACTGGTCAGACAAACATGATTATCACACACTGACTGGTCAGACAAACATGAAGATCGCACACTGACTGGGTCAGACAAACATGACTATCACACACTGACTGGTCAGACAAACATGACTATCATACATTGACTGGTCAGACAAACATGACAATCACACACTGACTGGTCAGACAAACATGACTATCATACACTGACTGGTCAGACAAACATGACGATCACACACTGACTGGTCAGACAAACATGACTATCATACACTGACTGGTCAGACAAACATGACTATCACACACTGACTGGTCAGACAAACATGACTATCATACATTGACTGGTCAGACAAACATGACTATCACACACTGACTGGTCAGACAAACATGACTATCACACACTGACTGGTCAGACAAACATGAAGATCGCACACTGACTGGGTCAGACAAACATGACTATCACACACTGACTGGTCAGACAAACATGACTATCACACACTGACTGGTCAGACAAACATGACTATCATACATTGACTGGTCAGACAAACATGACTATCACACACTGACTGGTCAGACAAACATGACTATCGTACATTGACTGGTCAGACAAACATGACAATCACACACTGACTGGTCAGACAAACATGACTATCATACACTGACTGGTCAGACAAACATGACGATCACACACTGACTGGTCAGACAAACATGACTATCATACACTGACTGGTCAGACAAACATGACTATCACACACTGACTGGTCAGACAAACATGACTATCATACATTGACTGGTCAGACAAACATGACTATCACACACTGACTGGTCAGACAAACATGACTATCACACACTGACTGGTCAGACAAACATGAAGATCGCACACTGACTGGGTCAGACAAACATGACTATCACACACTGACTGGTCAGACAAACATGACTATCACACACTGACTGGTCAGACAAACATGACTATCATACATTGACTGGTCAGACAAACATGACTATCACACACTGACTGGTCAGACAAACATGACTATCGTACATTGACTGGTCAGACAAACATGACTATCGTACATTGACTGGGTCAGACAAACATGACAATCACACACTGACTGGTCAGACAAACATGACGATCACACACTGACTGGTCAGACAAACATGACTATCATACACTGACTGGTCAGGCAAACATGACTATCATACACTGACTGGTCAGACAAACATGACTATCACACACTGACTGGTCAGACAAACATGACTATCATACACTGACTGGTCAGGCAAACATGACTATCATACACTGACTGGTCAGACAAACATGATGATCACACATTGACTGGTCAGACAAACATGACTATCATACATTGACTGGTCAGACAAACATGATGATCACACACTGACTGGGTCAGACAAACATGACGATCACACACTGACTGGGTCAGACAAACATGACGATCACACTGACTGGTCAGGCAGTTTGCTGATGATCTGCGTGGTGTTGACACAAACAGATGTGTACGGCAACATGCCTGGCCCTTCCGTGGCCCCGAGACAGGGTGAAGGGGACGTGTACGAAAACCACCAGTTTGAAGACGGAGAGAAGGGTGCTGTGGCCAGGGGCCCTCCTGCTGGCCCCAAGGTGTGTTTCTGTCTCCTCTTGTTCTGCTGAGGTCTCTGTCTCTGTGTCTCGCTTTCCTGCTGTCTCTCGCCCTCTTGCTCTCTTTCTTTCTCTCTCTCTCTCCCACTTGCTCTCTTTCCCCCCCTCTCTCTCTCCCTCTTGCTCTGCTGAGGTCTCTCTGCCTCTCTTGCTTTCACTCTGTTTGTCTTACTCTTGCTCTCTTGTCTCTCTCTCTCTCTTGTTCCCTCTGTCTTTGGTTCTGTCTCTCTCTTTAGTGAATACCCTTGTCTGTCTCTCTTGCTTTTTCTCTCTCTATTTTTCTTGCTCTGTCTCTGTCTGTCTGTCTGTCTCTGCATTAGATAGATATGCTTTTCGATTTGTTCAAGACAATACATCAAGGGTTATATGTAGTTTTTGCAAAGATCAAATAGAAAATAAAGTACATTTTATTTGTATTTGTGCCTGCTACAAAGAATTACAGTATCATTATCTTGGATCAAACACAATTAATGAAGAGCTATTCAGTGATTTAATGCAATGCTCTGATGTAATGTCAATGCATAATCGAGCATTGTATCTTACGCTGAGAAAAAGACGTATTGACGGAGCTAATCAACTGATTGTTTGCTTTTCCTGTTCTAGAATATCCATAGACATGCAGTGCAGGTGTAAGCTGCAGGCCACAACTCAGTTCAAATGAAGGATGCATAGCATGCATCTCTTTCACTGTGTATCTCTCTCTGTCTCTCTTGCTCTCTTACTCTCTTTTCTTGATGCTTTTAAGCACTGACATGACGCGTCTCAGAGTTATTGAGTTTCATGCCTTTTGCACAGACTGGACTCATCTCAGAGAATTATTTGTTGTCGTGCTTTTAGCACAGACAGGACAACACATAGTATAAGAGCATCCAAACTGATAATCATGATTCAGATGCACACGCACACCTCAAAAGGCATGGTGGTTGCAGTATCACTACATGGCAGTGTTGTCTGAAGAGAGGAATCACCTTTTCTCAGCCTCATATTGAAGTGGTGTTAGCGTTGTATTAGTTTCGGGCCAAGTGGTTATGCAGCCACTTGCTTTTTTAGCACCGAAGTGGAGCACAGAGTTGGAAGAAGAGGGATTTACAAAACTAATGTGAAATATCAGAGGCCACCATTTTCTGTAGTCAGGCTTGTCACTGCATTTGGGTGCTAGTGCCATTTTCTTATATGCTGGGAGGGGATTTCCACTTACATTTGCTTTAAATTAAAAGGTACAGATGATAGATATGTTTAATGGCAACATATGGCCAGCAGCTGTTGAGGTTTATTGGCAACATATGGTCAGCAACTGTTCAGGTTTAATTGCAACATATGGTGGTCAGCAACTGTTCAGGTTTAACAGCAACATTTGGCCAGCAACTGTTCAGGTTTAACAGCAACATATGGTCAGCGACTAGTTGTTCAGTTTTAACAGCAACATATGGTCAGCAACTGTTCAGGTTTAACAGCAACATTTGGCCAGCAACTGTTCAGGTTTAGCAGCAACATATGGCCAGCAACTGTTCAGGTTTAACATCAGCATATGGCCAGAAACTGTTCAGGTTTAACAGCAACATATGGTCAGCAACTAGTTGTTCAGTTTTAACAGCAACATATGGTCAGCAACTGTTCAGGTTTAACAGCAACATTTGGCCAGCAACTGTTCAGGTTTAGCAGCAACATATGGTCAGCAACTGTTCAGGTTTAACAGCAACATTTGGCCAGCATCTGTTCAGGTTTAGCAGCAACATATGGCCAGGAACTGTTCAGGTTTAACAGCAACATTTGGCCAGCAACTGTTCAGGTTTAGCAGCAACATATGGTCAGCAACTGTTCAGGATTAGCAGCAACATAGGGCCAGCAATTGTTCAGGTTTAACATCAACATATGGCCTGCAGCCATTCACGTTTAACAGCAACATATGGCCAGGAACTGTTCAGATTTAGCAGCAACATATGGTCAGCAACTGTTCAGGTTTAACAGCAAAATATGGCCAGCAACTGTTCAGGTTTAACATCAGCATATGGTCAGCAACTGTTCAGGTTTAATAGCAACATTTGGCCAGCAACTGTTTAGGTTTAACAGCAACATATGGCGAGGAACTGTTCAGGTTTAGCAGCAACATATGGCCAGGAACTGTTCAGGTTTAACAACAACATACGGTCAGCAACTGTTCATGTTGAGCAGCAACATCTCGTAAGCAACTGTTCAGGTTTAACATCAACATATGGCCAGCAACTGTTCAGGTTTAACTGCAACATGTGGTCAGCAACTGTTCAGGTTTAAAAGCAACATATAGCCAGCAACTGTTCAGGTTTTACAGCAACTTATTGTCAGCAACTGTTCAGGTTTAACAGCAACATATGGCCAGGAACTGTTCAGGTTTAACAGCAACATATGGCCAGAAACTGTTCAGGTTTAATTGAAACATATGGCCAGCAGCTGTTCAGGTTAGCAGCAACATATGGCCAGCAACTGTTCAGGTTTAATTGAAACATATGGCCAGCAGCTGTTCAGGTTAGCAGCAACATATGGTCAGCAACTGTTCAAGGTTAACATCAACATATGGCCAGCAGCTGTTCAGGTTTAATTGCAACATATGGTCAGCAACTGTTCAGGTTTAACAGCAACATATAACCAGCAACTGTTCAGGTTTAACAGCAACATTTGGCCAGCAACTGTTCAGGTTTAGCAGCAACATATTGTCAGCAACTGTTCAGGTTTAATTGCAACATATGGTCAGCACCTGTTCGGGTTTAATGGCAACATATCGTCAGCAGTTGAACAAGGAAAAAAACAACAACTTGTCTCAGCAGTGTGGGGGCATGCAGTCAGGAATCATACTGACACCATCAACATGACAACATTCATTGCCTTTTTAAAATTTGAACTTGCATGCTTGTTCATACCATGAGTCAACACACAGTATATTATACTCAGATAGACAAGGTATAAATGGTGTGGTGGAAACGAAGTTCATATATATATATGAACACTGAAACATATATGGAATGAATAGAGTGGAGTGAGCAAAAAGATACAGACAGATGTGGAGCAGAGATTTACAGACAGACAGGTATGGGTTGAACAGAATGGAGTAAGCAGAGAGGATACAGACAGACAGATGGATAGACAGATATGGATTTAATACGATGGTATGAACAGAGAGAGAGACAGACAGACAGATAATAAAAGATTTCATCATTAACAATTAATGGTCGGTATCTCACTCCATGGAAAGAGGCCTTCCAGCTGAAGTTCATTTTATTCTTTCACACAGTCCACTGGTTCCTGTCTCTAACTCCCCCCACACCTCATTCCACTGGGTCCTGTCTCTAACTTCACACCTCATTCCACTGGGTCCTGTCTCTAACTTCACACCTCAGTCCACTGGGTCCTGTCTCTAACTCCCCCCCACCTCATTCCACTGGGTCCTGTCTCTAACTTCACACCTCAGTCCACTGGGTCCTGTCTCTAACTCCCCCACACCTCATTCCACTGGGTCCTGTCTCTAACTTCACACCTCAGTCCACTGGGTCCTGTCTCTAACTCCCCCCACACCTCAGTCCATTTGGTCACAAGGCTTCTGTCTCTAACTTCACACCTCAGTCCACTGGGACACAAGGCTTCTGTCTCTAACTTCACACCTCAGTCCATTTGGTCACAAGGCTTCTGTCTCTAACTTCACACCTCTGTCCACTGGGTCACAAGGCTTCTGTCTCTAACTTCACACCTCAGTCCACTGGGTCACAAGGCTTCTGTCTCTAACTTCACACCTCAGTCCACTGGGTCACAAGGCTTCTGTCTCTAACTTCACACCTCAGTCCACTGGGTCACAAGGCTTCTGTCTCTAACTTCACACCTCAGTCCACTGGGTCGCAAGTCTTCTGTCTCTAACTCCCCCACACCTCAGTCCACTGGGTCCTGTCTCTAACTCCCCCCAAACCTGAGTCCACTGGGTCGCAAGGCTTCTGTCTCTAACTTCACACCTCAGTCCACTGGGTCCTGTCTCTTAACTCCCCCACACCTCAGTCCACTGGGTCCCAAGGCTTCTGTCTCTAACTTCACACCTCAGTCCACTGGGTCCTGTCTCTAACTTCACACCTCAGTCCACTGGGTCCTGTCTCTAACTTCACACCTCAGTCCACTGGGTCCTGTCTCTAACTCCCCCACACCTCAGTCCACTGGGTCCTGTCTCTAACTTCACACCTCAGTCCACAAGTTCCTGTCTCTAACTCCCCCACACCTCAGTCCACTGGGTCCTGTCTCTAACTCCCCCCACACCTCAGTCCACAAGTTCCTGTCTCTAACTCCCCCACACCTCAGTCCACTGGGTCCTGTCTCTCACTCCCCCCACACCTCAGTCCACTGGGTCCTGTCTCTAACTTCACACCTCAGTCCACTGGGTCCTGTCTCTAATTTCACACCTCAGTCCACTGGGTCCTGTCTCTAACTACCCCCACACCTCAGTCCACTGGGTCCTGTCTCTAACTTCACACCTCAGTCCACTGGGTCCTGTCTCTAACTTCACATCTCAGTCCACTGGGTCCTGTCTCTAACTCCCCCACACCTCAGTCCACAAGTTCCTGTCTCTAACTCCCTCACACCTCAGTCCACTGGGTCCTGTCTCTAACTTCACACCTCAGTCCACTGGGTCCTGTCTCTAACTTCACACCTCAGTCCACTGGGTCCTGTCTCTAACTCCCCCACACCTCGGTCCACTGGGTCCCAAGGCTTCTGTCTCTAACTCCCCCACACCTTTTGTTGCAGATCGATGGTGGAACTGAAGGTTTCTTCTACAAGAGCGAGGATGGTCTGCTGTACGCGGCGGTGGGCTTCCAGAGGGATCAGCAGCACAATGAACGGCCACCACCTCGTGAGAAGACGGAGTATATGGAGGTCCGTTTCCCTCCAAAGTCCTAGACTGCTGATCAGCGACTGCTTCTTCAGGGTCGCTGGACTTGAAGCACCCGCCGATCACGGGGGCTTGAAGGCCGACACTGAAAATGCTTCTGTCCTGCAGGACACAGCACCGGTACCCAAGTTATTCTTTCCTGGGAAATTGTGCCTTTTTCTGTCAGTTATCTTTTGTTGTTGTTGTTGTTTTTTTGTCCGAAGCTGGCTTCCAAAACGTCTTTTTAACCATGACTCTCAAGGGCTTCAGATTTTGAGTAAGAGTGGTGGATTGTGAATACTTTGGGTTTTGCTGCATTTTTCTTCCTTAATGATTGTGGGTGCGGCGTGTGTGCATGTATGTGTGGGTAAGTACATGTGTATGCATGTACATTGCGACGGATACATATTTGATGTGAAATGCGGTAGTCATGATCAGAATAGTGTTCTCTGGTGGTTAATGTAAGATGGGTTGACTGGTAGAGGGAAAGGTTTAAGGTGTTTGAGTGCAGGGGGGGGCGGGCAGCAATTGTGTCCTTTTTTTTTGGAGGGGGGGGGGGGGTTCAGTTTAAAAGAAGAAAAAGAATCTTTGTATCTGCATTCTTTGAGGGAAAAAAACTTGTATTGGCAAATCCAGCTGAGAAAAACACAGGCGGTTTAAAAGGGAAAAGCTATTAGACACAGTATGTGCAGATAAAGATGAATTAGATTGGGATATATTTCTGAAAATGAATTCTGCAGTAATTAATAAGAAAAACATGTGAAAACTACATGAGAATGGCAATATAAACTGGTATTTTTCAGTCACTGTAATTCCATGAACCAGAGGGAAGTGTCTGATGAAATTTTACTATCAGCAAAACTGTAATTTGTGTACAACTGCAGAATCAGTTGAAAGATAAGCCCATTGCTCAACAGTTTTTCTTTAATAAATTGAAGACCAAGCATAAAAATGAAAATGTATGAGCTGACTGGAAATAGGTGCCTAGAGCTTTGTTTTAGCAAAGTGTATCCAGAATGAAAAAAAAAATCTTAGCTTTTTGTATGTCGATTAAAAATGTGCTATTGGAGATTGTACATATGGGGGCTTTTGAACTGTTTATTGCTTACTCTGTTTTGTTAAAGTGATTTACTGTATCTGCTTACTCAGTTTTGTTGGATTGATTTAGCCTTGCCAATGGAGGATATTGAATATATACATTGTATCCAGTGGTGTCATGAAAGAAGTCCGTCTGAGTGTTTGTGTATCATCAGTTTGCTGCGGCTCACCCTTGCTGTTCAGTTCCGCAGCCCAGATCCCACAGTCTGTCTCTCTTCTTCCTCTGTCCCAAAGTCACACAACCGTGGAGACAGCACTGATGATCCGCAGCCCAGATCCCACAGTCTGTCTCTCTTCTTCCTCTGTCCCAAAGTCACACAACCGTGGAGACAGCACTGATGATCCGCAGCCCAGATCCCACAGTCTGTCTCTCTTCTTCCTCTGTCCCAAAGTCACACAACCGTGGAGACAGCACTGATGATCCGCAGCCCAGATCCCACAGTCTGTCTCTCTTCTTCCTCTGTCCCAAAGTCACACAACCGTGGAGACAGCACTGATGATCCGCAGCCCAGATCCCACAGTCTCTCTCTCTTCTTCCTCTGTCCCAAAGTCACACAACCATGGAGACAGCACTGATGATCCGCAGCCCAGATCCCACAGTCTCTCTCTCTTCTTCCTCTGTCCCAAAGTCACACAACCGTGGAGACAGCACTGATGATCCGCAGCCCAGATCCCACAGTCTGTCTCTCTTCTTCCTCTGTCCCAAAGTCACACAACCGTGGAGACAGCACTGATGATCCGCAGCCCAGATCCCACAGTCTGTCTCTCTTCTTCCTCTGTCCCAAAGTCACACAACCGTGGAGACAGCACTGATGATCCGCAGCCCAGATCCCACAGTCTGTCTCTCTTCTTCCTCTGTCCCAAAGTCACACAACCGTGGAGACAGCACTGATGATCCGCAGCCCAGATCCCACAGTCTGTCTCTCTTCTTCCTCTGTCCCAAAGTCACACAACCGTGGAGACAGCACTGATGATCCGCAGCCCAGATCCCACAGTCTCTCTCTCTTCTTCCTCTATCCCAAAGTCACACAACCGTGGAGACAGCACTGATGATCCGCAGCCCAGATTCCACAGTCTGTCTCTCTTCTTCCTCTGTCCCAAAGTCACACAACCGTGGAGACAGCACTGATGATCCGCAGCCCAGATCCCACAGTCTGTCTCTCTTCTTCCTCTGTCCCAAAGTCACACAACCGTGGAGACAGCACTGATGATCCGCAGCCCAGATCCCACAGTCTGTCTCTCTTCTTCCTCTGTCCCAAAGTCACACAACCGTGGAGACAGCACTGATGATCCGCAGCCCAGATCCCACAGTCTGTCTCTCTTCTTCCTCTGTCCCAAAGTCACACAACCGTGGAGACAGCACTGATGATCCGCAGCCCAGATCCCACAGTCTCTCTCTCTTCTTCCTCTGTCCCAAAGTCACACAACCGTGGAGACAGCACTGATGATCCGCAGCCCAGATCCCACAGTCTGTCTCTCTTCTTCCTCTGTCCCAAAGTCACACAACCGTGGAGACAGCACTGATGATCCGCAGCCCAGATCCCACAGTCTGTCTCTCTTCTTCCTCTGTCCCAAAGTCACACAACCGTGGAGACAGCACTGATGATCCGCAGCCCAGATCCCACAGTCTGTCTCTCTTCTTCCTCTGTCCCAAAGTCACACAACCGTGGAGACAGCACTGATGATCCGCAGCCCAGATCCCACAGTCTGTCTCTCTTCTTCCTCTGTCCCAAAGTCACACAACCGTGGAGACAGCACTGATGATCCGCAGCCCAGATCCCACAGTCTGTCTCTCTTCTTCCTCTGTCCCAAAGTCACACAACCGTGGAGACAGCACTGATGATCCGCAGCCCAGATCCCACAGTCTGTCTCTCTTCTTCCTCTGTCCCAAAGTCACACAACCGTGGAGACAGCACTGATGATCCGCAGCCCAGATCCCACAGTCTGTCTCTCTTCTTCCTCTGTCCCAAAGTCACACAACCGTGGAGACAGCACTGATGATCCGCAGCCCAGATCCCACAGTCTCTCTCTCTTCTTCCTCTGTCCCAAAGTCACACAACCGTGGAGACAGCACTGATGATCCGCAGCCCAGATTCCACAGTCTGTCTCTCTTCTTCCTCTGTCCCAAAGTCACACAACCGTGGAGACAGCACTGATGATCCGCAGCCCAGATCCCACAGTCTGTCTCTCTTCTTCCTCTGTCCCAAAGTCACACAACCGTGGAGACAGCACTGATGATCCGCAGCCCAGATCCCACAGTCTCTCTCTCTTCTTCCTCTGTCCCAAAGTCACACAACCGTGGAGACAGCACTGATGATCCGCAGCCCAGATCCCACAGTCTGTCTCTCTTCTTCCTCTGTCCCAAAGTCACACAACCGTGGAGACAGCACTGATGATCCGCAGCCCAGATCCCACAGTCTCTCTCTCTTCTTCCTCTGTCCCAAAGTCACACAACCGTGGAGACAGCACTGATGATCCGCAGCCCAGATCCCACAGTCTGTCTCTCTTCTTCCTCTGTCCCAAAGTCACACAACCGTGGAGACAGCACTGATGATCCGCAGCCCAGATCCCACAGTCTGTCTCTCTTCTTCCTCTGTCCCAAAGTCACACAACCGTGGAGACAGCACTGATGATCCGCAGCCCAGATCCCACAGTCTCTCTCTCTTCTTCCTCTGTCCCAAAGTCACACAACCGTGGAGACAGCACTGATGATCTGGCAGCCAGTTCTCTCTGTTCCTGGTCTCTCTGAGGGCGTCACTGTGTCTCAGGCCTGTCCATACTGGGGTAGTGTCCTGTCGTCTCTTTTTCTGTCTGCCTCTCCTTCTTCTTCCTTGCACTGTGCTTTACAGGACTGTGATTGTGACACGTGCCACTTCAGTTTGTGTTTCTTCACCATGGTGTGGTTTTTTTTTTGTTTTGGGCGGTTTGCCTGATGGTTTCTCACTTCTTCATTGGTGATGTGATCTCTTGTACAAGATGTGGAGAAGTTTTTGGAAGCATCTCATCAATGTGGTCTGTGTCCTCTTCGCCATGTCAGTTGTCAAAGTGGATGACACAGAGGCGTGCAGGAACGTTGAGATAGGCTAGGGGCGCATCAGTCTGATCTTTAAGCAGAGTGTCATGTTCTGATCACTCCTTGTAACCCATTGCTGCTGTCTCAGTCCTTCCTCATCTCCAGGCAGGGAGCCACAGTCCTCAGGTCTCAGCATTGCCACACCACCCCCACCTTCACCTTCTTGCTGTCTTCCCCATGTTTTATTTCATGTTCGTTTTCATGTGCACAAACCCAGGATGGACTCTCAACGCTTGATCAGCGTGTTGGCTCCATCAGTGAAGGTCAGGCATCTGCTATGGGTTTTTGTTGTTGTTGTTGTTCTTTGTTTGTTTTTTCATCAGCAGATGTGGTTTTGTATATATGGAATTGCATGTTCTCACAGCTCACTGAAACTGAAACTTCCCTTGGTTCCACACCCTCATCCCCTGCCCTCCTCTCCCCTATGCTCATGAATGTTTGATCCATTTTTATGGTGCCATGTACTGGTTGTTGTTGTTTTTTTTTGGGCGGGGGGTGTTGTTTTTTCTCACTGGGAGTATGTGTGAACTGTTGTGACCCAGCCGTCAGCAGCAGCACTTTGTCTCCGGCCAGCAGTGTGTGTGGAGGCTGAAGCAGGGCCCATCACCCACTCATCACTTCCTACCACCTGACCATGCTTTGTTTACCGGCATCGCTTGATGCAGCAGCTATGACAGCCAGCAGGTCACTTCATTGGGATCAGTGTTGTTTTGATTGTACAGACTTCCTTGGGCTACAAGGTCACAGATTACCCTCGGGCAGTGGGGCACTGTTGTTAGGGTTTCAGCTTCTAGCAATACCTTGTAACCAGTTCATTGCAGCAGCTTTGTGTCACATTCCCAACGTTAATGGTGAATTCCTTTTTTATTTCCAAAGCTTCCTTTGTATGTGTCATATCCATGAAAATGATGTTCATCTTTTAGACACTTGGCACTGATACCAACAGTAAAAAAAAAAGAAAAAAAAAAAAAAGAATGTACATATGTTGATTTGATTTTTCTTGAGGATCCATGTAAAATAGATTTTTAGTGGGCAAAAACCCTAGCAAAGTGATTTGCCCCATACCATTTTCAGCAATCACTTCCGTTTTACCACTGTCACTCAGTGTTGCTGATTTTCACCAATGCTCACTTCCTTCTTGCATGATCAATGTTTGTAGTGTTACTTATGTGATTTGCTTATTAATGCATTTTGTAAAATCATGGACAATAGTGGCTTAATGTGCACAGAATGAAAATGGAGCTTCAGGGGTTTTGCTCTTTTGAAATGTACTTAAGGTTTTTGAGGTTTTGTAAATAGCCACATGCTTTACCACAGCTTCTGTGTTTCAAGTTTAATGGTTCATTCATCTGTGTAACATGATTGAATGACAAAATACACATGAATGGAGTTTGTTGCTGTCTTGTTTTAAAGATAACTATAAAGATGACTATATGATTGTTATTCAGTGGAACTGAAGCTGCTGTGTTTGATGTTAGTTGTTCATCCACACGTCTTTTCTGGAGGGCAGTGCCTACAAGAATTGAACTCACTGTGTTTGAAATCTGTGATTGATTCATGTGTGTTTTTAAAGCTTGGGAACAGATCTGTGTACATGAAATTTGCTGGGAGAGGGGGGGGGGTATGATTCAGCTGGGTATTTACATCTCTTAAACAACAGAATATATGTACGTAAAGCTCATTGCAGATGCTTTTACAAATGAATGGCAACATATGGCAAGCACCTGACAGTTTGTTCAGATTTAAATGCAACATATGGTGAGCACCTGTTCAGATTTAATCAACTTATGGCAAGCACCTGATAGTTTGTTCAGATTTAATGGCAACATATGGTGAGCACCTGATAGTTTGTTCAGGTTTAATGGCAACATATGGCAAGCACCTGACAGTTTGTCCTATGTTTAAAGGCAACATACGGCGAGCACCTGTTCAGATTTAATGGCAACATATGGCAAGCACCAGATAGTTTATTGATTTAAAGGCAAGTGAGCACCTGTTCAGATTTAATGGCAACATGATTATGGCAAGCACTTTGATAGTTTGTTTAGGTTTAATGGCAATATATGATGGGCACCTGTTCAGATTTATTAGCAACATTTGGCAAACACCTGATAGTTTGTTCAGGTTTAATGGCAACATATGGCCAGCATCTGTTGAAGTTTAATGGCAACATATGGCCAGCAACTGTTCAGGTTTAATAGCAACATGTGGTCAGCAACTTTTCAGGTTTAATAGCAACATATGGCCAG